>NC_092862.1:78481053-78680036 GCF_032062135.1 Pyxicephalus adspersus | reverse complement strand
AGTGTACGAGCGCACTCGACTCCGGACCGCGGGAAACCACGCTCGCTGGTCGCGCGTACTTTCGCGCTTCCAGCGAGCGCGGATTTTATTGATGAATCAGGGCCATTGTACATATGTATATTTGCTGTGCACCATGAAATGAACAGCAACTGAAGAAGTATGCTGTAGAAGAATTTGTCTTTCTCAAGGCACATCTATAGTGGATCACTCTCAAAGCTCTTCTAATCTTCAGAACATTTCAGAGTATTTTAAAGTAAAGTGGCCTTACTGATGTCTCATGAACTGTATAATGCAGCAATCCTATTTACATTTTTGGAAATTAGCCAAGGTGATCCTTTGAACAATTATTTTCTAATATTGCATTATATCAGAAATATTGAATTTAGTGTTGTATAAAATTTATTTAAAGCTTTAATATATTATTAAATGATTAATGTTCCTGGTAATGTGCACGTAGCAAATATTTAATGAAATTCATAAAAATTGATGTATGTTTAGAAAATAATATTTGATATTTTTCTTCAACTACAGGAAAATGAAGGGGAAAATTTATCAGGGATAGCACAGTGTCATCAGACTAGAAAAGAAGAGGACAATGACCCATAAGAAGGGGTGGAACTTTTCTATAGATTTGACTCTTCCCAGAGTAGTCAAATTTTTTTTTAAGGCTCAAAGGCATAAAAAAGGGAAAACACTGCAAGAATTTAAAATGCTTGAATTTTATGTGACCTGCAAACGAGAGGTTGCATTAAAGATATCTGTGATGTAAGTTCATAATAGTATTTACAGTTGATTGCCAATGTTACTCTAATTTTAAAAATTGCAACTATACAATTCTACATGTTATTTATGGAACAATTGTGAGATCCTCTGAACTGAAAAATATTATCTTCTGCGCTTTAGATTTTAGTCAAGACGTTGTATGTGGCTGTAGGAATTGTCAAATAATTCACGTTTGCCAACAGTCCCAGCATTAGTTGAATTTCCACTACATGTTTGTGGGATTTAAATGTTTTAAATAAAGTTAACATAAACACAAAATACATTTAAAAATAATATAATATAAAATAAAACGCTTTAATTACTAGACAATATGTGCCTTGAACAAAGAATTGTATTAAAACAAGCATCATAAAATGACCTTTCTATTTATTTTTGGTAGTGTTCATTGAAGATAGTGATGAGGACTCTGGAGACTGCTTTAATGTTTTCCACTAGACTTGCCTCACCTCGTGCACAGGCAGAAGTGCAGAGGTGAAGAGATTTAGATAACAATAGCATAGGGGCAAAACACAGATGTGTTGGATGTTTTTGTAGTATTTCAAGGATGTAATTTAAAACACAACCAGGAAAGGAATTATAAGATTTACTTACAATATTCACTTGTAAATCTATGAATAACTCAATGAATGTATAATATAACATGAAAAACTCAATGTATTTGTTTGTTATATGTTTAACTGTTTATTTTGTAATCCACAATATTTTAGGTTTTAGTTTGTTACAGGAAACATCTGATATGCTATAGTGATGAGGTTAGGGCTGGTTCATTTTAGGATAGGACATAGATTGGCCATAGCAAACTTGAAGCGTTTTTATATGCACCTGCAGTTTTAGGTAGCTACAAGATCTTTAAAAAGATCTTTAATGAAATGATTACTATTACCCCCATATCAGTCACTATCAACTCATGAGACTTTCTTTTCAGGAAAAAGCATGACTGTTTTTCTTGTGGTGAAGGAAACAAAGATCTTGCCAGCTTGCAAGCGGTTAGGCCAAGTTCCAGGTCTGTGTGTTTGTATTGATTCTCCACCAGGGAATGTTTCAGTGAATGTCAGAATCCCTGCTTTATAAATAGAGCCCTGTTTTAAATTTGTGATTAATCATTTCATTGTGAATCAATGTAACAGAATATTTTAGTTTTTATTCTTTTTTCCAAATTAATAGTAGATAATTCTCATACTTTGATCTTTGCGCCTGTGACAGTTTCTTTTTAAAGATGATATTGGGTCCTTTAATGACTAGTTTTATTCTATCTCAAACTCTTCTGTTTTTTGTCATAGACAATGATGATGCTGTAAATTTAGGATGAATTCAAATTAATATTAGTCTTCATGTAGAAATAAAATGACTGGTTTAAGACACTCACATAGTTATATACTCCCAGCGATAAAATGATATCTAAAGGTCACATTTGCAATAAGAACGAGTAATTGGATGAAAACTCTGTTAATACATATGCAGACCATTAAAAGCAATCTTTTGCACCTCAAATAATACATTTTATAGGTAATTAAAAGCTGGATATGCATTTTATTTAAAGTCAGTGAATCACATTCAATGTCAAAAACTGACACAAAGGTAAAAATAAAAGCTTGAAAACCAAGGAAAATGAACAAAGATAAGATGATAAAATAAAAGTAAGATTCTTATACTAATATGATCTAATGTACAAAGGTTCTATTGTTGCATGTATAACCTACAATAAATATTTCTGTAAGTAATATTGTGTCACAACTGTTTACCATAAAAAAAGGTTTAGATGATACATTGTCCTATACTCACTTTAACAATAATTTAAATAACTAAACAAACATTACAGTTCATGTTACGTTAAAAATATTTCAGATTCAATATATTTGTTGTTTTGTTTTGTTTTTTAGTGTGTTTTTAAATGGAATTTCTTTCTTTGGTGAATTGACCACCTAATAGCATTATAAGTGTATAAGTGTGAACTTCTAACATTTTCATGTTTGGTGAAAGTGTTGCACTTTAGCTGCATTCAAAATGTACAGGCATTGCTGAACTCTCTATGTACAATTTTTTCTTCATCCAATTCCTAATAATTTGTTTTAAGATACATATTCTATGGCTTCAGCTGGCATAAGTTGTCCTTGATCCATATTGGTCTTTGCTTTCCATTCAGTGAATTTTGCATTTACTGAATTTATCCTGAGTTTTACATAATAGGTGGGGGTTGGCAATTCTCTCCACAGTAGGACTGTTACAGTCTAAAATTAGGGAAATTGGGGACATTGTTTACAGGGACAACTGCCTAACAGAGGAATCCCTGTTTTTGTTGTATTACAGAACAGACAGAAAGTGAAGGAAAATGACTGTATTATTGTAAATTATGGTAAAACTGATGGAAACAATAAAAGAAAAACTTGGCAAAAAATGCTAGGGAATCAGCCATCCTGCGTAAAAACGTCTTATCTTTGGATATCCCTACTAAAATCTGGGCTTTATTCTCCCAGTCCTAATATAACATTTACAGTCAATCATTATAAGTGTTTCATTTTTTTAACAGTTTGAAGATTTCAATGTTATAAAAAACATTCAGTATGATATCGCTTACCTTTTTTTTATGTGGGGAGCCAGGGTTTGGGAAATATGAGTGAAACAGTGTGAGGAAGTTTAGCTGTGCTTAGATTTTTCCCCTCCAAACATTGCAGTGGCCTGCTGAAAATAAAAGGCATCTCCAAAATCAAATGGTTGATAACGATTTGTGGTGGTCAGACAGTAATGTTAGTAGCTATTATAGTACTATAATGGGAGAAATTACTTTTGGGAAAAAGTTTGGTAACAGTGTGTCTCTTAACAATGTGAAATGACAGCATTTTGTTTCAGGTATTCACATCAATCTTTTCCCCACAAGTTTTGTGTAGTAAAACTTTGCCTATGTTCGCAGCAAAATTAGATGTGAATCAAACAAGGAAATAGATTTAGAAAATAGGCGTTGATTACTAATGGAAATGAAAATACACTTTCTAACAGACTTCTAACTCTTCCTATGCATTTTGTATGCTTTCCCTAGCTCTTCCTAAGAGCAACTTCCAATTCACAGATTCTATGACTGCTCTGTGTCTCCCCTCCAACAATATACTAAAAGCTTATTTTAACCCCACCACATTAATCCATCTAAGCTTGCTGATCATTGCCCAAAGCCCATTCATAGCATTATGGTTTAAAAGAAAATTCTATACTTTACAAATATGTTCAAAAATACATTGCCTGGACAACAAATGTAAAAGCTGTAGGATTGATAAAATCACATGAACACATGGTGATGAAAAGTGATAAATGGAGGAAGGAAAATTGCCTAAAATATTCATGAAAAGAACATTTTGTACTCAAGGGCAGGGAGAGATCATGTTCAAGATGGATGAAGGATATAAGTCCTAGCCAAGGTGGGGACAACGATGAGCCTAAAAAGAGCAAGAAAGATCAAGGCAAAGTGTAGAAAAAGCCAAACCTTTCTCTAGAATTGATAGAAGAAAAGGAACGCTTATCTGTTTGTCATTGACCCACAAGTCAATTACGAAGCAGCTCCGCTCCTCTGATTGCTGTTGCAGTCCTGTGCTATGTGTTCCTGCATAGAGTTTCTCTATCCAGGAACACAGTGTGAGTCTCGCTGGCTGCTCATGAATGAATGCAGCGTGGGAAAAATCCTCTGTTTTTTCCCACGGCCACGCTTATTCATAAACGCAAGTTGCATGACTCACTCTGAGAGGAGAGCGGCTGCATTTATGAATGGAGCCGTAATAGTCATCCTCGCAGTGAGATCCACGGGCACTACAGGTCAGAATGAGGGCTTGCCCTCATTCTGACCTGTAGTGCCCAGGGATTGCTTAATGACAAGGGGATTCCCACGGCTGTATTTATGAATGCAGCCACGATAATTCTCCTATAGTGGTTTCCTGAATTCCTGATGGTTTTGCAAAATTTCTCTGAAAGTTTGCGGATCCATTTGAACTATGAGGAAATTTTTGCGACAATGCCAGAGGCATTCTCGCTCATCCCTATTTGCCACTTAAATCTGTCTATCAATACAATCTGCTTGTCACTAATTGCCAATTGGCTGCCACCTTGTCAGTCTTTCACTAGAATTTGCATGTCACTAAGATACCTGTTGCTGGGGAATGCCAGCCACTAGAGTATTTGCCTGCTTGTAGAATGTTGTATAGATATTTTCCTGTTGTTGGCAATATAATTTCAAATTAATTTCGAGGATTTTGACTGCTGTTGGTAATATTTGCATGTCAATATTATCTGCAAGTTGTTAAGTTGTAACAATTTTGTTTGTAACTGTAACTGTACTTCATAATACATCCTTTCTATCTAATGTAAAATGTCCTTATATGCTCCCTTTGTAAAAAAAGGGTTTTGATAAAGCAAGATACTGATACAGCAATGAATAAAAGAGAAGTATGACAATTTTAAACAAATGGTTCCTATGTCCAAAAGAATAAAGAGTAAAGTAAAATAATGTAAAAAATTCTGTACATCACATTTCAAAAACCCACTCCACTCTCCACTTTTATGCAAATAGAAATAAAATCACTCATACTACCAATTACAAATTATAAAAGTTCTCAAAATCATTTATGTATATTTTATAGAGATGTGTGCATTTTGAAGATGATCAGCTAAAACATAATTGGTTCAGACATTATCATTTTAAATTTTAAATACTTTTACAAAAATGAAAATTTAAATTTGACTGTGTCTAATAAATTAGTACTATAATGCTGATATTAAGCTCTTAGGAATCAAACCAAGTTTAGCATGACTAAAGTGGTCTGTCAAATGTTAATTTTTTCAACTCTCTTTCCAACCTAAAATTCCCTCCCTTAATTTCAGCAAAAAGTTTAACACAGGCTTTTGACCACCTGAAAATAACCTCTGCATGAAATTACATACTGGAGTCTGTGCTGGATTTATTTACTACATCCCAAGGTCCGCTTTTAACTAATAAACAATCTGTTACAAGATTGTCCATAAAGCGACACACACACCACACATCAGATAATTGTCACCTGTGATGATTAGTCGATCTTGTCTTGGGCAAAAATCTGGCATGTGTACAGTGGACCACCAACATTATTCATCAATAGGACATGGAAGATTGATGAACATTGATGACTACTATGGAGGATAGCACAGCAGATTACCACATCTGAAAAAAACTGGAGTCTGTAATGGGTTTAAGTGTTATGAACAATCATACTTCTCTTGGGCACAAAATCTGACATGTGTACAGTAGACCACTAACATCATTCTTTAATAGGCCATGCCAGATTGATGAACATTGTTGGTCACTGCTATGGAGAATAGCAGATGGGGTTTCCACTTGCTCATCCTTCCTCTATTAATAGAACAGAATAGCAATGTGTATTCATTTGTTTATCTGTCACTGGAAACAATCACAAAAGATTGTTTCCACTGACAATTCTCTGACATACACTGGACTAGAATCATCTACCATTCTACTAGCAGGTAAGGGAAGGGTACAAACCCTATTTTCATTATGTTTTGCTGTTTGTGTCCCATTGATGAGATTGTCCATTACCACATGTTCCTGAGATTTGAAGCAGAACTATCAGAAAAAATAAAAAACACCACTTACCTTTAGTTTCACAGAGCCCCCGATCTCTCCACACATGGCACTCGAATCAGTCCCATACCGTCCTGGAATGCTCCTTTATTCCGACGTGAAGAAATTGCCAGGCGCCACCATCTTCTTCCGTCTTTTTTCCTTGTCTGTCTACGTAACCTGATCTTGCATTGCCCAGACTCGAGATTGGGTGATGTAGCCTACTGAAGATGGAAAAAAAAGAGTTCCGATCTCACTTTGCATGTGTGAGCTTCGCCTTTTTTTTCCTGTTGCAAGAAAAAATCCCTTCTGGGAAGGAGCAGCCCAAAGCCTCCTGGGAAACGTAACTTTTGTATCCCAGATAGCTTCGTCCCATGGTGGTAAAGACAGAAGTGGAGGGGCTCCCCCTTAGGAAAAAACAAGATAATTTGTACTTAATATAAAAGGGTTATCTACATTTTTATATAAAGTAATTCTGGTGATAGGTCCGCTTTAAAAATAAGAAAGAGGAAATCTCTAGAAAATGGGAGAAATTCTTCACCTATACAACTGTTACTGAAATAGTGGTTACCACTAAAAATTTTTAGATTTCTCAGAAATAACTGTTACAAGAAAAAAATCAAAAAGAGAGAATCTCCCTATCAGAGACACAGACAGCAATAAAAACCCGAAAGAGTTATTTCCGCTCAATTTAAAATGTTTTGTTTATACATACACCTAAATTAGGCTAGAGCTACCCTACTACACAGGATAATGTTAGTTTTCTATCAAGTAAACCCTAAGCAGTACCAATAAATCTGTAAACCAGCTTCACAAGTGATATTTAGTATAATCCTGATCAACTGATCCTATATAATGTGCAATTATTCACAAATGAAATGAGTTACTAAGTGGAACTCTATATCTCACTCATTTTAGCATTGGCAGCTTGTCCTTGCAATCGAATTAACAGACGGTGTAAATTCGCTGATCAAGATTAAATTTTTATTAAAAAAAAAAAAAAACTTCTAAAAAAAAAAGCACGGGCTGTGCTGATTACTAAAGGTTTTGAATGGGGAGACTTGTCCCCATTTAACCTTTAGTGCCTGGGGATCGCACGCAGGAGGATTCCCAGGGCTACAAAAATGAATGAATGCAGCCTTGGGAATCCTCCTGTAATGATTTCCTGAAACTACCAATTGGTGCACGAAATCGGTTTGCCGAAATTTTGCGGACCCATCAAAAGTTCAAAGAAATGCCTTTGGCATTCTCGCTCATCCCTAGTGGAGAGCCATGAGTAAGGAAGAAACCTATATTTGCTGATTTATAGGGAAGAAGAATAACAGGTGTGATGATAGTAACTATAGGATGGCCATTGTACTATATTATTATAATATAAGTGATAGACGTGCGTGGACATATTTTATTAATAATACTCTAGTGCACTTAGTGACTGGGATCTTTTAAAAGCTTTCAAAACAGGGTGATTTTTTTTCTTCCCAATGCCCCTTGCAGAGCTGCAAATTTAAAATTAAATGGGAATATTTAGCTTCAGTAAAAGTTTGATCCCATCCCTAGTGTTCTTGAATACATAGAAAAGTGAATAGAAATGTTCTTTGGTTGACAAATTTTTCTGTTAGTATTGGCATAGTTTACAATACATTATTTGGATAGTGCTGACTTTTGTTCCAGAAGGTATAAGATGAGTTACAAGTAACATTCTGGCCTTTTGATTAGAGAAAGATTACATTGCATACTTGGTTTATCTATTATAAATTGTTTCTCTTCTGTAAATTTACACTTGTACTGTAATATGCAATGTTAAACAGGCCATAAAAATACAGCTAAATATCATAAATGACAAAATCATAAATGACAAAAAACCCTAAAAACAATCAGTTTCCATATTGTTTAGAAGAAATTATTCATTTTAATGAAATTCTCAACTGTTTAAATGCAGTTCTAAAAAAACTCTGAATCAGTTCCCAGTATATTACTTACAAAGTTAATACTATTTCATTTGTCACTGCCATCTGCTGGTCTGCTTTGTTATATTACAACTATTACCTATAGATACAGCTACAGTTTTAAAACTAAATATCATCATTTTAAGTATCGTACAGTCAATTTTACAATATCATCTTAACCACAAAATAAAATAAAGGCAAAAAGCCTCAGTAATAAGAACAATTTAAAAAATAATTAAATGAGCCAGCAATCATGTTATAGTCTCATGCAATTCATTAAGGTTTCAGTAAGTTCTTTTGAGCGAGTCCCACCAGGACCTGTAAGATAGAGTTCTTTAACAGATGCAAGCTAATTATTTTTTCAAGTTCTTTAATTTCACAAAGCAATAAATCAATTAACAATGCCTAAATTATAGCCCGAGATAGGGCCCCCTTCTTGACAGGAGCATTTATAAAGGGTTTATAAAACTTATATTACAACATAATTCATAATAAAAAACAACACAATTTTTACAATATCCACAATATGTACAAACACTGATATGCAGAAAATACATTGTGGGCCTGTAATTCTTACTGGGCATAACTCACTGAAATATGTCCAAACAAGGGTCTGAGTATAATAAAGTTTGAAACACAAAATCATGTCAAAATATTAAAATAAATGTAATAATGAACTTTAAATAAAAAACAAAGCAAAAATCTGGTAAAACAAGGGTGCATAAATAAATCAAAATTACTAAAACATTTAATATAACTGTACAGTAGTATATATTTAAAAATAATATTTACTTTGTATTGGATTAAATACAGGTATTTTGTAGAGGATAGGATCAGACGGGCAGGACACTGGCAGGACCAGGTAAATCTTTATTCATTATTTTTTAACTACCCCGAGTGTGGCTCGGGGTTAGCGCTATCAGCCGTGTTTTTTTACCCCGAGCAACACTCGGGGTTACTGCTCAGAAGGTTAATAATAAAATCCAGCTTGATCATTTAGCAAATACCTAAGCACAGGTTATTCCTGCAGAAATAGGCAATAAAAAAATCAACGTTAGGATTTCCTATGGTTTAAGGAGAAAGACAGAAAGAAGGAAGAAGTTTTCCTTGCCAGCAAAGAAAAAGAAAGAAAAGTTGAAGCGCACGGGTTAAAGTCTAAAAAATTGTCACATATGACATATGTTACAATTTTAGGATAGACCAAACAAAGGATTTCATGCCCAGCATATAAATATACTTGGTAAGGAATCCTGTCACATCCCATATATATAAGTACAATCATACAAATATCCACTTTCAAGACAGATATAATCGACCAAATAATGAATTTAAAACATAAAATGTATTATATTACTAATAAAATCACAAATGATTAATTAAAAAGCTCAGACAGATCTCAAAATTTTCTCTCGACGCACAGGTATAGGCTGCTTCCTCAGGAGATTATTTGAGATCTAAACATAATGTAAATACAAATTCATGAATTATACAATTCAATATTATTTCCATTTCAATACAATAAACTAATTAATTGACAATCTTACATGTTAATTTTAATCGAAATATCTCATTTTTGCTACCTTCTCATAAAAATCTTGGAGTCAGTGTAAGGAAATTGGGACCAACTGCCAGAGCATCCCACAGCACAGGCAAGTGCTATAACAAATAGGGGTATAATTAAACAACCCAATCAAATAAATATTGATTAAATTGTCACCTGTGAATAATCATGTGCTTTCTCACAAAAATCAATTAATTTAATAATGTGTATAAGTAATCAATTAATCAAATCATGACTTTGTACTCATTCAAAATAGGAAACGAACATAAACAAATCCATAATGAAATAATTAAATCACCATATATAAACCATGATTGTGTTAATTGTGAACCATAATTAAATAACCAAAACTATTTAAATACTTTTAAAACTTATACCAATCAATTATACACCATCATTAAATATCATAAAGTGTGTAACATAATAATTCATTTAAGTAAAAAAAATATATACTTTATCGTATCCAAAATTTGAATAAATTACCACATTGTAAACTTTTTATTTAGCTTTTTAATTAATCATTTGTGATTTTAATAAAATTGGTATATTAATGTTATTTTAATAAATTTTAGGTTTTAAATTCATTATTTGGTTGATGATAGCTGTCTTGAAAGTCCCCTCCTTTGGATCACACTTTTAAGATAATTAAGAAATTGAATTCATTAAATAGGATATTTTCTTAAAATGTTAACATATCAAGTCAGAAACATTTCTCAATGCCAAATCCAAACAGATAAATGCATTGTTCTTTACCTGTTCTATACTAGATTATAATGAAATGGATGCAGATCTAATTACCACCTGGTTTTTCTGCATTGTAATGGAGTTAGGCCAAAGAGGTGGATAATGATCATTTACCAGCACCTATTCCAATATGTAGTTCTAACCACACACAACTATACTTTATTTAGAGGGACTGTCCCTTTCATAGAGCCAAGTTCCCTTTTTTGGGTGGATGTCTTGTTTAACTTGACTAAAAAGTAGTATTTTTCACTAAACCTTTTATTCAGCCTCTAAAATATTTAATTTCTTCACTGTAAAAACTAATATAAAATAAAAGTAATTTTGAAAACAATACAGTTTCATATTCATTTTTACATATTGATTTTAATGGCCTTTAAAATGGGGGTGTGGCGGGTGTATCAACATAATTTGAGCTAAAAATCATTTCTCTTTCTCTGGGTGCTTTGTCCTATCAGATTCCAGACCTAGAATGGCTCTTAAACCAACTTCAAAATCATTTGTTTGGACACTGAAGGCTTAAGAACAACCTTTTCAGAATATGGTACAGAGCATATCTTTATTTTAGGGGGATATTTTTAGCATTCTCTACTATGTATTATATTTATCACTTGGATCTCTCCTTCACATATTTTGGGATTGCCCCATTCTCCAACCTTTCTGGTCCGCAGTTAGGGACATCGTCCAACAGATGAAGAATTGCCAGATTCTAGAGGAACCTCCTTTTTCCGTAAACATAAGTCCTTTTCAGAGAAAATGTATAAGAACTCGGTGATAAGACACCTTCTAGTGGGAGCAAACTCTTGTATTGCTGCATATTGGAAGAAGCTTGAACCACCACCCATTCAATTGTGGTTACGAAGGGTCAATGAAATAAGTCACATGGAAGATTTAACCTCCTACTTACGGGGAACAAGTTTGTTGCTGTTCTTTCCTTATGTTTCTTTTGTTAATCGACTCTTGTTGGGATTTGTTAACAACCCTTAATAAAGAATAAAATAAAAATAAAGAAAAAAAAGGAAGAAGGTATCTTTATTGGGAGTGTTTGCATAAGGTAAAAAAAACCCTTAGCAGAATGTTAATTTTCATGGTCTAAATCTTACCGAACCAAGATATAGTCTGGGACGTCCATTTGTTTAGGTCCCTAGAAATGGTTGATAACAAAGGGCCAAAGTTGAGCTTTTATATCTGCAAAAGATCTGCTGGTATAAGCTAGCCCAAGTACTCAAAAGGTTATCCCTGTCGTGTTCCATTTTGGATGATGAAGGCCTCCGCCAGCATCCCATTAACCCTTACAGATGCCATGGGATTAGAGTACAAGGTTGCAATCCAAGACATAAAACGTCTTTTCCAGGCTAAAATGCAGAAGAGTCCGCTTCATAAACAGCCAGTTCACCCTGACGAAGGCCTTTTCCGCATCTGTGGAGAGTAGCATTGTGAGTTTCCCCATTGTCTTGGCCGCCGGGGCCAACTGGTCAGCTGAGTCAAAGGACTTGCCCCCAATACAACAGCACCACCTACTGAAGAATATCAGCGGACACGTGGGAGCAGGGTGTTTCTAGAGTTAGGAAGACAAGGGTTGGATGCATAGGTGTGGCTGAATGTGGCAGGGGGTCCCGGAGAAGTATAAAACGGGACAACTGCCCCAAATCTCTCCTTCTCTCTTGAGCCAAGGTGCAGGGTACAGAGGACGGACTCTTTGCGTAACGTGTCTTTCAAGAAAAGGGATAAGGGAAACAGATTTTGTGAGATGTTTCCAGTACTCAGCTGCGATGTAAAAGTTTAGTTATTTCTGCCTGTCTCCCCCTTTTTAGTCATGACCCATGTTTTATCTGGAACCCTCTGACCTCAGCCTTATGGGCCTCCCAGACTATAGTGAGGGAGCACTCTTGGTCACTGTTGGCCTCAAAATAGTGCTGCAGTGGGACGAACCTGACGTGTCCAGGCCATGCCTTAGGGCAAAACTAAAGACCCGTGAGTGGGACATAGAGCGTTGCAGGAGTCACTGCTCCCCTCACCAACAAACCCTTCACAAATAACAACTTGATTATTTATCTTTCTAATTCAGCCCTTTAACATTGTAAGTCATTATTTTAATCTTTTGCATGTACGTATTATCCTGATAAAACTCCAGAACAAAAAATCAACTAAGTGCTTATAGGGGTAATGGAGTAGGAGAGACATTGGATCAGGAAATCGGGGGGAGGGGGCTCCCATATAAGCCAGCTTTAGGTTACATCATAAACACAATATAGCTTGGACCATAATAAACAGTATACTGTTTGCATTCACAACCATGCAAATTCAAGAAATTCAATTCAACCGGTAACAATAAAATACTTTTCCTTTAGGACAACAAACAAAAAGTATACTTTAGCCAGTGAGTGGTGTCAAAACGAGGTACAGTGTTACAGTCTAGATCCGTTGGGGATCAAGTCCACAGCTTAATGAACTCGTGCAATCACCCAAATGGGTGTGTAGAGAAAGTCCTTGGGGATCATCCAATCTCTTCAAGCAGGTTTGTCCAGCTTGAGATTTCTTTTGTGGAGTGGGCCATTGGGATCCAGAATAGCTGAAAAGCAGACGCTGTTCCATCGGTCAATTCAGAATCGCCACTAGGGGGAGGTCAAATACTTACAAATAGGAAGGTCAGAAGGCTGTCAGAAAATCACAGTTTT
The DNA here is from genome assembly GCF_032062135.1 of Pyxicephalus adspersus. Taxonomy (NCBI): domain Eukaryota; kingdom Metazoa; phylum Chordata; class Amphibia; order Anura; family Pyxicephalidae; genus Pyxicephalus; species Pyxicephalus adspersus. Next base: position 78,666,734 of record NC_092862.1, on the reverse strand, counting down.
GCTTTCTTCGTGGGCCACCAATTGAAAAGGGAATGCCCACCGATATTACACAGAATGCTGTCAAAATAATTCCATCACTGGTTTGAGTGATTTCCTTAGTAGAAGGGTATGGCGTGAAAGATCTTGCAGGAGGTATATCTTGCTCTCCTGGAACTTGATAGAATCCTAAGACCTGGCCACTCTCTTAATGGCTTCCATCTCTGGGAACTGCCCAGAGTTGTTCTGTGAAGAGCGCGGACAGGAGAAGAACGACTCTATCTCCTGTGACTGCTGGCTCTGCCCGGTTCTCAGGTCGCTTCTGTGTAGCTTCTTCCACATGGTTGCTGCAGGGGATCACTCGGTCTGCTATAAGGCATGCTTTACAGAGCTCAGAGCGTGAGCTGGAGAATTTCGCTTCTACTCAGCCACGCGCATGCTCGGTCTTCCAAAAGATATTTTAATTAGTTCCTTTACACAGCTGTTTTCCTTTCAATTTTGTGTTGAACTGTTGATTGCATTATTAACACTGGTGAACAATTATGAAAAAGTTTTTGTTGACTTCAAATTTTAGGCCTATTTACACTAAAATAGGTATGTTGATTCTGAAAGTGCAGTTAGTTTTCTTCAATCACCTCAGATTTTTTCTCTACCGCTTATTTTAATGCGATTACTGTAGCATGAATTTGTATAAGCTATTCATTTACACGCAAGACAGTGTGGTCAGAGGTTGTGTGCTGGTCTACGTAGTGAATAAGCAAAATTTATTTTTCCACTTACACACATATTTTCTTTCTTTCAGATCATGCCAGGCTCTGCTGTTTCTTGTCGTAAGTACCTAAACAACCAAGATTCATTTTGTAATATCTGTGGCAGTTTCACCATTCCCAGTCAAAGGGTGAACATCAGCACATTTTTAGAGCAAGCCTATTTGGCATATTTCAAAGTTAAACCTGGTGATCAAGATAAGTCTTGGGGCCCTCATAAGGTGTGCAAACAGTGTGTCGAGGGTTTATGGATGTGGACAAAGGGAACACATGATAAAATGGTATTTGGTATACCTATGGTTTGGCGAGAGCAAGATCATTTCAATGACTGCTACTTTTGTATAGTGAAAACTTCAGGTTATAACAAAAAAATAAATGTAACATAGAGTATCCAGGTCTACCATCAGCTATATGCCCAGTGGCTCATTCAGATGAAGTCCCAGTGCCGGTTTTCGTTACACTACCCTCTCTTGAAGAACATGATTATAGTGATGATCTAGGTGACAACAATGATGAAGAGTTTGAAATTAAAGAGGACTGTTTATAAGGAATTTGATCAGCATGAGTTGAGTGATTTGGCACGTGATTTGGGAATATTGAAGAAGGGTTTAGAACTCCTAGCATCAAGACTGCGTGAGAAAAACGTACTTGAAAAAGGAACAAAGGTATCATACTTTCGAACCAGAGGAATTGCATTTCTGCAGTACTTTAGAACTGACAGTGGCTTTGTGTATTCCCATAACATACCTAGTTTGTTGGAGGAATTGGGAATTGCAATCTATAACTCAACTGAATGGCGACTATTCATCAATAGCTCAAAGCGGAGCTTAAAGTGTGTCCTCCTTCAAATTGGCAATATATTTGGGTCAGTCCCAATTGGCCATTCAGTTTCTCTTTGTGAAGAATATGCAGACATAAAGAGAGTCATTGAGTTGTTGTAATCAGCAACACAATTGAGTGATCTGTGTTGACCTTAAAATAGTATGCTTCCTTCTTGGTCAGCAACGCAGATACACCAAGTATCCCTGCTATCTGTGGAAAGGAATTGGCCTCCAAGATGTGCCCTAAAACCGGGTGATTTAAATATTCTACATGAGCCACTTGTTGATAGAAAGAATATTATATTCCGGCCTCTGCACATGAAACTGGGTCTGATGAAGCAGTTCGTTAGATCTTTTCCAACTGACAGAGACTGTTTCAAGTACCTAATTTTGGCATTTACTAGCCTATCATTTGAAAGACTAAAGGCTGGTATGTTTGATGGTCCACAGATTCTGCAGTTTATCAAAGATTAACATTTCATCAGGACAATGTCAGAAGTCGAAAAGAATGCTTGGGTATTATTCAAAGCCATTGTCAAGAAATTTCTTGGAAACACACAAGCAAATAATTACACAGAAATTGTCCAGAAACTCTTGGAGAGCTACAAAATGCTTGGTTGCAATATGAGCATCAAGGTGCATTTTCTGCAAGGCCATCTTTCTAACTTCCCGGAAAACCTTGATGCAGTCAGTGATGAGCAAGATGAATGATTCCACCAAGATTTGAAGGTCATGGAAGAATGGTATCAGGGTAGATGGGATGTACATATGATGGCTGACTATTATTGGAGCATCTGGCGGGATTGTCCTAACACTGAACACTCCAGGAAAAGCTACAAGCGTAAATTTTTACCCATAACCGCTTACCCGATTAATTTTCAAATGTTTTACTGTAAAAAAATGTCATAGAGTAACAATAAATCATTTGTATGAACAGAAGAAATTTAAATAAACAGTACATTAAAGTTATTATTTCATAATTTTTTCATTGTATGTAAAATTTGTATATTTTTTGACAAAAAATGGATTTTACCCTGTATCGTAAAAACTGGATGTAATAGCGCAAAACTGGGGTCATTTCTGGATTCACCACCCAAAAATTAGTAAAAAACAAGTGTAAGATCTAACTCAGCAAAAAATGCGTTCCCCAGCGTAAGTTTTTGTATGTATTTTGTAATAAACCCAAAAAAAAAAAAGTTTATAACTTTCATACCTAAAGAAAGGGCTCTGAGAAATGCCAACCTGTAATGCTCCACCAAATCAATTTTGTTATCCCACCGTAATCTGTTTTACAATTCAGATGAATTATTTGGATCAACAGGAGTTTGTAAGAGACAATTAAAGAGTGGGATGAATCAAGGAGGAAAACTAGGACATCTGCTGTTTAAAAAACAGAACCCCAGCATGTGATGTGGCGTGTACTATTCTAGCTGATGGATGTGCGTTAAACATTCTACTTTACAAGAAAATTATACAGAAACACATTTATAACAAAGAAGGGAAAGAACTAATTTATGATATGTTAACTAGACAACGTAGTTCAATAAATCACACTGATAATACACCTCCAGAGGTCTCTGACAATATTTTAAGTTAAAATATCAAGAGGCACTGAAAAACTGTCATCTTCAACATAGCAACAATACAATTATTTCACAAGTGTCCGCATGCCAGGGCATTTTTGAACTACTTTGGTCACCTGAGTTAAGAAATCTCTTGATAAAAGAATAAAGAATTATGGATAAGCCATTAAGTCACTTCAATAAAGAGTTCAGGAGGAATATATAATGGGAACTACATTTAGGCATTGCTCTACCTGCTGTTATGAATGATACATGAAACACTTTACTTGGTATCATGGGGTTTGTATTGATGAGCTGCCAGTGTGACTTTCATTGGCTGTGTGCGCACACTATCAAGAGATTTTGCGCAGTCATGCTTTATTTGAAGACCCATTTACAGAAGCAGGTTGCAAGGCTTTTGCTAGCAATAACACTAACAATAACACTACAAGTTTGTATGCCACAATTTACTAGCGTAGTATGTAAATATCTTTTTTATGTATTTATTGCTATTCATGAATGTTACAGAAATAGTTATAAAATAGTCAATCGTAGAAAGTTTAAAATTTAATTTAAAAATTTAAATTAAATAATAATATACCTACTATTTACATTTTTGGCATACCTCAATAGAGGTATACAAGTAAAAGGAACCAAAGTGTCTATTCAGAAATCAGCCAAACTACAGCTTCCCCAGGATTTATATTTTAAATCTAACACTCTCTTTTTGAGTGTTTTTAGATATCAGAAATATGTTTTTCATCTGTCCCTTCTTGTCTTTATTGTCGACCTTTAAAAAAAAAGGGTGTTTCAAGTAAAAAAAAGAAGAATATTACGTTATATAATATTATATATAAGGGTTGTTTTTTTTTAATATTATTATTATTACCCTTATATGTATATTAATAACATTGAGTTTAGGTCTGCTTTACCTGAATATAAAAAGAAAGGTCTTATACAATGTCTCTTTAAATAAATAACTGCATATGCTGCATATGAAATATGCAACAGGTACAACATAGGAACCAGACCATTACAAGTTAATTGGATCTGATATTTTAAAATGTTTGCACATAGAAAATTGTATTAGTGTACATATATAAAACACCACATTACAGTATAATTTCTATAGCCTTTACCAAAGGTAATTTCTGAGACAGCAATTCCCAGTAGACAGTTTGACAATGTATATTTGCAGAGGTTAAATGTTTTACAATAAGCAATACCCACAGAGAAAAATGATCTCTACTGTGTGAACAAGTTCACTAAATGTTAACAGTGTGCCAATTACAGCCATGCAGCTACCATCTGGAAGATTATGAAATGTAACCTAATCACTGATGCCTAATATTATCTGCTTCGAAAACAGAAGCATAAAATGATATAGTAATTTATTACAAAATGGGCAACCATTTATAACAATATATATATATATATATATATATATATATATATATATATATATATATATATATTGTTATAAATGGTTGCCTATAAAGTGACCAATTATATTATCATAAACATGACAATTCTGCTTCTTATAATGATATTCAATAACAATTAACTGCTGAATTAAACATACTGGCAATAATTGGTTTTCAAAAAAGTGTCATGCTTAGAAGTCTAGCCACCCCTTCTAGTTGCTTTGCTGACATGATTTTGTTGTAACATCCCGGAATGTTATGACCTTGTTTGGATTTAATCCAAACTAGGTGAAGACAATTTTATAGTTTTAATAAATTCTCTAATCCTTGGAAAATCTCAAATTACATTTACATTCAACAGCTATGAGCTGCTGTTGAATGTAATGTTGAGCAGAAACAGTATACTAAACATACTACTAAAGAAAAGCCTGGGTATTAGGTATCAGAATCACTTTTGACAGTTTTTTTTTTTATATTTTTTGTGGAGGATAGTAAAGTTTTATAATATTTTTTCTTTACATACCAAGATTTGCATCACTAGACTCTCACCCTTACTTCCCTCCCACCTACATGGTGATCAAGTGGGATTTGTTCCGGGAAGAGAGACGAGAGACAAGACAACTTGAACTATCAATCTCATCTCTAAGGCACAAAACATCAGGTGCCGCTGTGCCTGCTTTCTGTTGATGCTGAGAAGGGATTTGACAAGGTTGATTGGCAGTTCCTAAACATGATTCTGCAGCAGTTGGGCATGGGCCCTATGCTCAGGAGAAAGATCATTGCACTTTATCTCAGCTGCTAGAGTGCTAGAGATATCCAACGGCACAAGGCAGGGTTGCCCATTCTGGCCTTTACTTTTTGACATGATAGAACACCTAGCAGTGGCCATTCGTAACAACCACTCTGTACACGGTGTTTAGACACAGTCTCGCCACCACAAATTGGCCCTCTTCGCAGATGATCTTTTACTATACCTTAAAAACCGCATATTTTTCACCCTCCCTACTTCCAGAATTCGGTCATTTTAGTAATTTTAAAGTGAGGTATTCTAAAACAAAAGCCTTGAATGTGACTCATTCACCACACTTGGTCACAACACTTAAAAGGAATTTTCCATTTAAATAGAAAATTACCTCCATCACATACATAGGCATGGCAATCCCAGCATATCTTAACTTAATCCAATCTGTTAACTACGTTCCACTACCTAGTAGACTATCTAAAGATCTTGAAAATTGGAAGCCCAGGGCAATCTCATGGATTGGTAGAATGTCAGTTTTGAGAATGGTCACCCTTCCCAAATTCTTATAAATCTTTCAAACTATCCCCATAGACTTGCCTAAGAGGTTCTTCTGAACCTTGCAGTCTCTTTTGATAAAATTTGTTTGGCGTGAAGGTCCCCCAAGACTTAAATTCTCTCTTTTTTGCTCCCCCAAACGGGATGGAGGCATGGGTCTGCCAAATTTTGAACTATACCACAAGGCAGTGTTGTTGGCATGTATAGTAGACTGGCAAAAGACATCCGAAGACAAACTGTCAACCTTAGCAGAGCAAACTTTATTTTCACTAGATTTGCCAGCCATGCCATGGGTTCTGAAGCTGGCATTGCCCAGAGAAATATACATGTCCCCCCTCAGCAGGGCTACCTTACAAACATGGTGAACTGTCGCAGATCATCTTCATCTTACTAAATATCCAGGCCCACTTACGCCTCTGTTGGACAACCCTGCTTTCCCAATGGGTATCTCAGCCTCCACCCTTGGTGGATATAGTAGAGTTCTGGCCTCAAGCCAGACACTTTGTTGACCCTGCAGTGGCTCCTTCCTACCCCATTGGGAGTTCATTGATTGCTTAGACACCAACTAAACTCTTATTGTAAGGTCTTGCATGCTTCTCCCTATCTGCACAGACCCCTGACAGAGTTTGAAAAACTGTGTGTATCCTGCGATCCCCCATGCCACATGGTCTGTACATCAAATGGTATTAGACGCCACAATGAATTCCTCGCCTAGATACATCTATGTATGTAGCATGACATAGAGACTTGGGTCAAACCATCTCCGACATCGACTGGCTGAAGGTCTTCTGCTCTGATGCATAATACTTCTGCCAGTTGTTACCTTCAGGAAAAGAACTACAAAATCTTCACCAGGTGGTATGGGAACCCATTTTTACTGAACCATATGTTTCCTGACCAATCCAACACATGTTGGCGCTGTTTGGAGGAAAAAGGAACATACCAGCATATGTGGTGGTCCTGTCCGATTATTCAGACCTATTGGAAAGAGATTTTCTCTGTATGCTCTGAATTTTATGATCAACATTTAACCTCCATGCCCAAGATAGCTCTACTCTCACTACTCCCAGGCTCTCCAGCGGCTCAGAAAAAAACTATTATATGGTTACATGTTCTCAGCTGCTAGGCAGCTCATCGCACTTTATTGGATGGATTGCTCTGGTCAACAAGCTCATGAGATTGTTAACAGACTATGTCTTTGATTCCATGGTTCTCTTTTAGACTGTGATTCCCAGGTATCCCCACCCCTAGCTCCCCAAACCCCCCTGTATTATTATTGTTTTATATTATATGTGTTTCATACTGTGGTCTTTATTGGGTGTAAAATTGCTGTGTTTTCATATTGTTCTATTTTATGACTGTACTGTTGGAATTTACCTTTTAAAATACAAATAAAAATAGATTTACATATAAAAGTTTTCCTAATTCTATCACTCCTCAGCCACGCGACCAATAATGGTTGGAATACCAGTAACAATACTAATATTAACAACAGTTGAATACAAGAACCATTTCTTCTGCTATTTGTCTCCAGAATGACATAGAAGTCCTTTGAGTCATCTAAAAGCAGTGCCAAAGAAAAATGGAAATCATCAAGTGTCATTAATTAGTTTTTTTCTGAGCCCAACCTAATGGGATATAACAACAAAATCATGCCAGCAAACATGCGAGAAATCAAGTGTCATGCAATAATTTTTTCTGAGCCTAACATAATGAGATGTAACAACAAAATCATGCCAGCAAACAGCCCTCCATGACACTTCATGTTTTTTTGTTTCATTTTGTAAATCTTTACACCTAACACTGGTATCAACCAACATTTTGGCATTCTTATCATAATAATTGGCAGAAGTGTGAATCAAGCAGCACCTGAAAGCTTTGCCAACCTGGGGAATATATGCCTAGTGCTGAAAAGCCCAGGAGGCCTTCCCTTCTCTATTCAAAAAAGCAGTCACGTGTAATGGGAGTGAGCCTTCTCTCATCCCTAAATGAAAAAAAAACAGGTATACATAACAAAAAAAAGAAAAAACACATACTGTTATGTAGACACAAAGGGTACTTAAATAAGAACTTAAAAGGAGGGCTTTGGTCCAAGTTTTTTTTACTTCAGGTATGTAAAGAGTGGAGTCTGCTAAAAATGTTTACACTTAGCAAAAATGTACTATAATCTTGTCCTAGGTCGTTTATTATTTAGGTATACCACCCCAGTGGGGATGATCCTTGAGCCATGATATTTAGTGGAATGACATATGGATTACTTGACTCCTCCCCAGCTAAACAGTGTTGTTAGTTAAAAATCTCATTCATTGCATGAGCAAAAAGAAATGCAAACTTGTATCATTTAGGACCAACTGTCATTATAGCAAAAACCTGATTTGGGGTTTTGATATCTTGATAGTATGTCCCTCTTGAGCATGGTCTTGTAGATTTGGGGGAAGAGAATACCCTTAAAAGATCAGACACCTCAATTCAAAGAATGCATACATAGTCAAACTTTGTGTGCAAAGAAGAACAATCTGTTGTCTTAAAAGGCTCAGTTTTGTACAAGGATTATAGATTTTTGCTACCTTGTTATAAGGAAACAGACTCAGAAACTTTTTGGAATAAAATTGGAACCAAAGATTATTTGTGGTGATTCAAAAGTTGCAAGGTGAAAAGATCCAACCAAAATGTAAAACCATTACCAGGAGGATCATCTGCCCTAAGAGAAATACAGAAAATGCATCTGCTGAAAAGAGAGGAGGGCATGGATATAGTCATATTAAAGGTCCAAGTAAGAAAAGCAACCATTTATCAAGCCTTTTATTCAAAACTTGAAACCCATTGACATATGTAAGCTGGGACAAACTTAGCCATCATGTTTGATAATTGTAAAGATTTTAGAATAATAATCCTGGAAACTGTTTAAAGGGATCACACTTTCCTTTAAGACCTTAAAAAGAGGCCGTGGCAAAAAACCTGGGTTAAGCAGTACAATAGCAGCTGCAAAAGACCAGATGTTTAGCATTGCCCCATTTTCAGATTGCTTAGGACATCAGTGACCAAAGGCTTACCTGTTTGTGAATAAAAAGATGGTTCATCCACTGGCATTTTTATCTTGCTGATTGAGGTATAGGAGAGTCCAATGCGAACTATGCATAGATGCTTAGGTTTTCAGAGATTTAGGCAAGCTTGTTCACTCTAAAATATACTCTATATTCTCTAGAATATACTATAGATTCTTTGGGGAGAGGGGAAGCTCACTAAGAGGAAGGGGTATCTGATAAAAAAAAAAAAAATAGGACTCTAGAGTTTTTGTTGTGATCTTTGAGCAGGAATATCTTTACATTAAACAACAGTTTAAAAAAAGTCACTGATTTCGTTTGGTAAACCCTTCATTGCTTGTTAATAATATGTACATATTTTAATGTCCATAGCCACCCAGATGACATGCGGCTTTTTAATCTTCATGTCCAACTTCTAGGAGACACAGCAGTGCTAGAAGTCGGATGTGCCTCCTAATGAACGCTGGGAGAAATATCTTGTATGAATATAGTTTTAACATAATTATATAAAATTACAATTATAAGTAATATTGTTTTGTACCATTTAATAAAGTATTTTTAAAACTTACTACAACAGTTCAAAAAAGTTCTCATAACTATTCAATAAAATCACCAGTTACCTTTGTTGTACAGCTTTGGCAACTATACCTCCATCTGCAGATGCTTTTTCTATAGCAGTGATCATTTGATACCAAAATTTTTTCACCTTTTATGTTCTTAATAGTGTCTTACTCAACTGCTGTCAGATTACCTTACCTAAAAAGCAATAAAAATCTTTCAATTTATGATGAAAATTTTGGAATCTCAAAGGCAATTGAGCTAGACCTAATGTATATTAGGTATTTGTTATATCAAAACTGAAGCAGTTTTTGGGTTATGGTCAATATTTTGATTAGATATATGAAAATAAATAGTTCAGATCAAGTATTGAATCATTGGACGCACCAATCTATTCATACTAGTGTTTCTCAAACTTTTTATTATTGAGAACCACTGCTAAAATTACTATATCTAGATTAGTGTGGTGGTAAGTAGGTAGAATGCCTCTCACATTGCTGGCAAGTGGGAAGGCTGCCACCATTACAGATGGCTAAAAAGCTCATTGGTGTCAGTGGGAACTGACCTATGAGGCGCAAATTGCTCATTTCCCCCTTGGCAACCGCTGGTGTAAGAAGGCAGGTTATCCCTCTTATCTGATAATTACAAGAATGTATAGGGTGGCCACACCTGTCGTTAAAAATAACAGGAAAATAGAGAGAAAGAAAGAGATGGGGCTTTGAGGTCGTAATCAAATAAATCAATAATATGTATTTATACCAAGATTCATACATAACAGTGCTCAACCCAGAATTTTTTTTCAGCCGGGTGGGAAGAAATTGTAGGTGGGTGGCAGCCCCTGTATTGTGACCAAACTCTTTAGTAACCACCCAAAAACAGCCGGGTGGGTGCTGAAAAGTGCCGGGTGGTGCACCCGGCTAAAAGGGCCTGGGGAGAACCCTGCATAATTACAAATACATAGTCACCAACCCATTAATATCATGGGGTGGAATTGGACACACAATACAAACAGTTAGCTAGCATATTTTGTTGAATGGTTTAAGTCTTTTTACCCAACACGTTTCGCCACTAAGAGGTTCCTCAGAGATATGTAGCAGTGACTGTTAAAGTTTGTGTAGTTGCCAAATAATTTACTTAGAGTGTGTCTTGCAGCAGAATATTAGATTAGGTACAGGTAAAGCTGGTAGCTTGCTTAGAAGGAAATAGATATGAAGAAGAGTAACAAAGTTTGGTGGTGTAATCAAATTCTACACTTTTACGGGGTCTCTTCAATTCCAGGTTCATGCGTTTCAATGGTTCAATTGATTCTTCACCAGGGAATGTTTGAAGGAATATCAGATTCCCTGCTTTATAAATACCAATATTTTTATAATAATAATATTTTTATGTATAAGGTTTAAGAAAAAGAATTCTGAATAAATATATATGATTAAAAAAACTTATTACCGGTAATTACCGTACATTATTAATGTTACTTAGATATTTTCTGATTCTGAATTTGTATACAATTGGTACTCTTTCTGAATAATTAAGGGTCTATATTGAAGGAAAAGAAAAGCACTTTACACTCAAAAGATGGCTACTCAACAACAAGCCATTTCTTTTTCATGTTTGAAGGAGCCAGAAGGTATCGGGACCAATGCAAGACAAAAACAAAAAAAAACAAAAAAAAAAAAAAAACCGTGGAAAATAAATTATTATAGGTTTTTATTATGATTACATAGGTTATTGATAATGCAAATTTTAGTGATGATGTTTCTGTTTAAACTGAAGCCCACAATATCCACAAGTTCCTGTCTTTGTTTCTTTGTCCTGCAGGAAAGAAAAAAATAAAACTTGTAAATACTATAAGCATGTGCCATTTTACCATTCTACACTGTTAACATAATATCACTGAAACAAAGTAATTTGGCAATAGTTCTTGCAATGGCAGGTTCTTTTTTTTTTTATACTTGAAACCTTGTCATGAAAATTTTACACTGTATCATAAATCCCCATGGTAAATTTTAAACTCATGCCTTTTTGTGTAGGGGAAACAAGCCAACTCTCCATTTTCAGGCAATCCTCTGTTCTGTATTCTATTTCTGATAGTATCAATTTGCACTGGTGGACTCCTACACAGTAGTCAGTAGTGCTCAATCCCCCAGTCAGATTTAGTCCTAAATGCCAAGAAATATTATTGTACCTTTGAAAATACATTATATCCCTATGATGCAACTTTTGAGTGAGCCATATTCTCAGATACCATTATCTCAACTTAAGCTAAGTAGTCCAAATACCTAAATAATGAAAAAAAAACAAAAAAAACTTGCACTTCTATTTATTAAATATTTACCTCATTTACCACCTTTTTTAAATTCTGTAAAAAGTATGCGTATGCATTAAACATAGGTGTATAAGTGCAGATGTGGAAAGGGGGGATAGATTTTCATTTTATCTCCTTTCTAACCCTATTTGTACAATTCTTTAAATAACACTCATGGAGGAAGTTGCATATTTTTTTTTTATTAGATTTTTACACCAAGTACTTGAAGAGCAGTTATGGTCTGTGTTTCTACACTCATGTTTTGCTAATAGGATGTCAATTTTCAGCTTTTTTGTGCCTTTTTCTGTCAAACTGGAAAAGAAAGTTGTGATTAATCAATGATCCCCAAAACAGACAAAATAAGAAGGTATCTCCAGAACTAAGATTAACAAGGAATTGTAACAGATGGTGCGGCCTCCAGAGAACACAAACCTCAAAAATCACTACACCAGTCTAAGTTTACTGTCAAAAAGAGGAAATGGAAGAATAATTAAAGTCCAATGGAACTGTAGCAAGTTAGCCAGAATGCTCAGAACAATTTAGACTATAAGCATCTTTAAAAATTACAACACATGTGCACATAGGAATGGCTGCTATGGTCAAAGTATACAGTGTAATACGTAATGTTGTCCACTGCACTTTCTTCTAAATGCAGAGAAGCGATTAAAGTTTTACTTTCAAATTCCTTATGTATGTTCTGGGTCAGTCTTCCAGAATAAAATAGAAAATAGCAGTGACAGACAGGCAACTATTGCATTTCTCTTCGTAGACACTGCACAGGCAGCATATGCCCAACAGCCATGGAAATAAATAGATGAAATCTCTCAGGAAATTATTTTATTGAGGAAAGAATGTTGTAAACCACTACTTTAAAAGGAAACTGCACATTGAATATCATCCTGACCTAGTGTGGTATCATTGACAAGATCCAATACATAAGCCTCTTGTAAAAGTCTTGGGTTCCAAGCCAGTGAATAAGCAGTGAACTTTCATCCAAGTCTATGTAGAGTTCATACACTTCTGTAGGGAGATAAGAAAAAAAAAAGGAGGGGGGGGGGGGGGGCAGATACTCCCTAATGGACTGAATGGAGAGTGAGCACATGTGCAAAGCTGCAAAGAGATTCGTCAGGGATGTGCTGTTGCAGATATATAGTAATGCTGTCATTAGCTGGTTCCTCATTTTACAAAATATGTATAGTTTCACAAGAATCACTACAAAGCAGGGTAATTCCAGGTTTGAAAGGACTTACCAAATTGATATAAACTTTAGGATGACCCAAAGCTCCACCTCCTCCATCACAGGATACAATTCGGTTTTCAGATTCATTAACAGGTTGTTCTGCAATCAAGTTAATAGCAAACTGCTCATTCACCTACAAAAACATTATAAAATGGATTAAATCCCGTGTCTTCATGAGGTTGTACAGATACTGAGTTGTAAGTAGCAATCTATGATCTAATACTCAGATAAAACCTACATAAAAATTCAATATATGTCACTAATTTATATAGAAAAACAAATTTTAAACGGATTCCACTGTAGTAGTGTGTTTTGGTAAAAAAAATTTTTCAATACCACTAGAACAGTCTCATAGTAAGAAAACAGATATGATCATAACTCCAAGAAGCTTCCATTTGCACAGAGTACGTCTCTGTCTGTCTCCTTATGGGGGTATTCCTAATAGGTGCATTAAAATGATGTACTGTTTCCATCTGCTCATGCTGATGGATAAGACAGCTAACCGCACATAGGCTGTGTTACAGTTTAAAGTAATGTGATGTCTCTGTGACTGACAACACAAATACCTTCCAGGTTACTCTGGCAGACATCAAGGCACCGACTGTGGCAGCTGAAAGACCCCATCTACCTACTTTGTGGGACGGCCATGCGATGCCTTGACACTTCTGAATGACAAAAAGGCCATACTACTGTCACTTAATGCACGGCACTCAAGGCATGGATGACCTTATTATTAATGCTTGGTCTCTGAAAATCAATCCTACTGGAGAAATACAGAGACATTCTCTCTAGCAGATAAATGAGTAAGGGACGGGAAATAAAACATTTGCCGTGCTTCGAGAAAAATACAAAGTGGCCAACAAATAGCTCAGCAAAGGATCTGCATTATGCATCACCTTCATCTGATAAAGCCTCAAGATATTATTACAAAAAAAAAAAAAAAAAAAAAAAAAAGGAATTTTGCACATAAAGTTATAATCACAACCCATCAGTGAAAAGGCAAACATGCATCTATATATTGTATTGGATTCTTTTTTTTTCTTCTCATTTGGTCACATGAATTCAGACTTCATACATGTTATCATACCCTTAAAAAGTAGGTAATGTCATCTCAAAAATACAGGGAAACATGTTAGCTTTTCAATTACTGTATGATTGGTCTGATCACAATTTGAAGATCACATATCTTCTAATTTCTTCAATCAAATTCTGTTTTTCGGATTGCCATATGTCTTGATTTCTACATTCTTATATGTATGATGTCTTACCTAACAAGGTGTGTACATTTTTTGTACCAAGATACATGTGTATAAAGTATATGGTTTAGACCATTTTGAAGTCCTATTTTAAGGTTCCTCTGTCCTCCCACCCAATTTAACAAATGACATAATAATACAAATATTAACAAAAGCAAAACATTTGCATTTTCCTATGAAACTGAGCAAAAAAAAAAAAAAATAGAGCTAGCCCAGGATATACCCTACTACCAGCAAGTCAATACAAAGAGCATAATCATAAACAGTACCTGTTTCTCAATAGAGTTGCCATCCATTGAGGGGAACAGGAAGAAATACTATTGGTAAGCCCAGAAGCTGTCCACCTGGCCAAAGGCCAAGCAGAAGTCCAAGTGATGTGGTTCACTCACTCCTAGGCTGATATTCTCCAGACTCAGAACAACTGAAGTATATCTTCCATGTCTATGACTTTCAAGCTTTTATCATCATAGGAATCACAGGCTAAGAGATGCCCCAGCCCCTTACAATGAGAAGCATAATACCAAGTTAGACTTTGGGAGAGCAGACTGATGCTTAGGGCCCTTGATCTTTGCGTTAGATGACTAAACAGATAGGTAGAGTATCCACCTGGGCCAATGAGGATCTCTAGAATGACCCTTTCCCTTGATCCTCTAGGATCAGGCAAACAGAGTAACTTGATTCAATGGGCGGGGAAACCAGAGTATCAACTACTTCTTATAGTCAGCTGTTGAGTCCTAGAACACCTCTAGCTATAAAGATCAACATCCCATGTCCTGGTTCTACTGACTAAGGAAATCTAAATGCCCATTATCTACTGGAATGTAAAGGATGACAATGCCTATTATGCACCTCTAGCCAATACAAGGGACGGTTTATTACTCCTGAAGCAGCAAAACTTCCTGTCTGTCCCCGATGATTGATGTATTCACTGCCTCGATGGTAAAGCACCGAATTTGGATTGCATGGTCTTCCAACAGATTGGTCCAATGATAAAGAACAGCCAAATTACCCTAACTCTTGATGTTTTCTTAGGAAGCAAGATGGCCTAGATGCCTAAATACCTAGTATTTGAGAGCACACTATGATAATCTTCCAAGACTTCCCTGATTTAAGGGACAGATTCCTGAGCCATCAAGCCCAAAATTCGCCCCAGCCCCCTTTTAGTGGGTAGAACGCCCAGCTGTCGTGAGCTCCTGGTCTGGCTCTCATCCACGGCTCTCATCCGCGGCTCTCATTCTCTGAACAGACAACAGGGAGGCTGCTTGGTTCTCAGCTGTCATTCGTTCAGGGGATTTTCAGCTGCTGGTAAGAGCCAGGTGGGGGGAGAACAGCACAGCTAGAATGAGATCCGGACATAGGTTGTCCCTCCCCCATGCTCTAGCAGTGCTGTGGCTTTTATTTAAAAAAAAAAAAAAAAAAAATGTAAAAATGTATCCGCCCCAGTGTAATGACGTCATAGGCAGCACTATTAGCTGTGCATGTCAATGCTGCATGATATATTCTGCAACTATACAGCTCTCTGTGTACAAACCTTCATATCTCCTAAACCATATTTCACAATAACTTGAAATTTTCAGGGTGCACAGAGGTCCCTCTTAGTTAATAATAACCACCATATTTTAAGAATTTAAAGATATGGGGATCAGAATTGTAAAAATACAACATGGTTTAAAAAGCAGTGCACCTAGGAGTCCTTAATTGATACTTTCATAGCAGGGAGCATTAGGGTTGGGCCTCTAAATTTATACCTACCCGTCATAAATCTATGACTTTCATACTATGTTACCCTGTCTGTTTCTCTTTCAACGCCAATTTCTCTAGAATTGTGGGGTGTACAAAACCAAAAATGTAGGTGCAAACCCCCCCCCCCTCCCCCCACTAACATGTCATTACTATAACAAAGGCATTGCCCTGTTACACATTACTGCCTACTTCTAACACTTTAACTGTAATTTCTCTGGAATGAGGAGATTTAGAAAACTGAAAACGCAGGGGAACATCTGTAGATAACACACCCTAAAATTTCATCACTATGGCATTAGAACACAAAAAAACTCTGCCAATCAAAACAAAAATCGGGGTTCTGGTACTGGAAGGGTACAGTCATGTGCAACAGGGCAGCATCTTTTAATGGGTGGAGGTTATGTTGTAATGATGCCAAGGTGAAGAAAGTGTGGGAGTGTTAGCCACAAGTGACCCACTTGCATCCTATATTTTTGTTTACCTGCACCTCCCTGTGCTAGTGAAAATAGGGTTAAAGGGGCAGGGGGGTTTGATGGGAGGAGTTTTTAATGTTCTATTGATGCCATGGTAATGACATTTGGGGGGGGGGGGGGGGGGCTGTACACGTGTCCCACACTTGCACCTACATTTTCAGTTCCCTGCACCTGCCCATTCCAGAGGAACTGGAGTTCAAAGACTAGAAGCAGAAAGGGTAGCACAGTATGACAGTTGTAGGTTAGTGAAAAGTAGGCATAAATTTATTCTTTTATTATTATTTTCTTTTTTTTTTTTTTTATTAAATATGGGCAATGCTGAGAGGGGGATACTGGCTGTCCTGCGTCTTCCTATCACATGCACAATGCTGTTAATGCATCACCACATTTTACATTATATAAAGGGTGACTTTCCCCTTTTATATAATGCAACAATGTGTTGGTATTCTTTTCCATTTTTGGGGAGGACCCCTCCCTTTTCGTCTTTACTGCCAAGGTGGTAAAGACTGCAGGGTAAATGCCCAACATCTGGAAGGTATCATCAGGGGCTTTCCTATAATCTAAAAAAAAAAATTGTTCCATCTCACACATGGGCAGAAAATGTGCCAGTTTTTGTACTGCTAATGTGAACTAAACCACATTATACTATAACACTACTACAAGGAATTACACTCTTAAAACATGGAACACAAAGAAGTTAGATCAAAATACACAGCACTGAACAGTTTGGACATAACACAAAAAGAAATATGGAACAATTGGGCATTCTAACAAGCCAAGCATTAGAAAGTTGGAATAAAGTATAGGGGGAAGGTAGAACACTGACACAATAAGAGGTTACTGGATACCTGTGGCATAAAGAACTGGGAGCACTAAATTTGCCGTGTCTTGCCCACCCACTTTTTTACTAGACAGCTACAGCTTCCCACCACCCGACAGAAAACAAATCTCTGGGGGGAAAACTGAAGCCATAATCTCATTCTTGATTGAAACCAAAATCAACTTGTCTGATAGAATTTGCAGATGTCAGGAGTGACATTGAGCAAAGGAAACACCTCAAAACAGACTACCATCAGTTCCAAAAAGCTTCATGCAAATGAAGAGTTGGACAGCTTCTGAACTGAACAGCTTAAACCCAACAATGAAAAAGTCTAGTCTAAAGAGTGTCCAAAGGAAAGGACATTTTGAACTCCAAAGTGATGAGTCAGCTTTGGAAACATTTTTTTTTTTTTTTTTAAAGTCCAGGACCCAGTGACACTTCTTTTGTGCTCCCAAAACACCCAAGGTGGAAATGAGTGGCAGAACTTGAAGCACCATGCCTTGGTGCATTGGGATATTGTTAATGTCCACAGAAGCCACAAAGTCTCACTGGTGAAAGGAGGCAAGTTGAGGATCAAGATTATTATTATTAACCTCCTAGCCGTTAAGCCCGACCTTCGTACGGGCAAAAAAAAATGGCTAGGATGGTTAACCCTGAGTTTTTTCACATCCTTACCTGGTCCCGCTGTGCTCATCCAGCGTCGTGTTCCAGCGTCGTCCTCCGTCGATCTCCCTCTCCAGCATCGGGTGTCCTTCGTCGGGTGCCAGCGGGACCGGTAAGAAGCCGGCCGTCATCTTGTGTGCCGCCGGCTGGCATCTTGTGCCAGCCGGCGGCACAAGCCGGCCGGCTTCTTACCTGGTCCCGCTGATCGTCCACGTCCTTCTTCCAGCGCCGGATGATCTCTGAAGCGAGAAGCCGTCCAGCAGAAAAAAAAAAAAAACCGGACGGCTCCTCCCTGCGTGCGCGATGACGTCGGCGCGTGTGCGGGAAATTCAAATAGAAACTCATTCATTCATTTTGTATTGGATTCAATACAAACTCCTGTATTCAATCCAATACAAAATAAAAAAAAATTTCATGAAAAACAGTGGATCACTTTTGGTACAGAAATCTAGACCTCAGTGTAACGCTCAGGTGGTTAATAAAAATAATAATCAGTTTATATATAGCGCCAACATATTGTGCAGCGCTGTACAATTAAATAGGGGTTGCAAATAACAGACAGTTACAGTGACAGAGGGGGAGTTGAGGCTCCTGCCCCAAAGAGCTAGAGCAAATGCTCCTTTTTGTTTGGGAATAGTAAACAAGTTAAAGTAACTCCCTAAACCATTCATCTACAAGTACTGGGGCAAATACATCTTTCTAAAGAAAGCCCAAGAGGCCCCGATTGGGACCTGCTTGTCTGTGCAGAGACACAGGAAGATAGGAAGTGAAATGACAGGGAATGAAACTGGAATTTGCAACTCCAGGCACACTACAGATCAACAGACGCCCTCTGACGCACCCCCCCCCCCCTCCAAATGAGGGAGCAACTTAATGAGGATGTAGCCTTTTGACAATTGCATAAACACTTTTCAGGTGGCTGAGGAGAGGACCCAGCCACACGCATTGCCACAGAGGAGGACTCACAAAAGGTAGAACTCTAACAGCAGAGCACAGCACAACTCTAAGCAGAATGCATTAACACCATCAGGGGGCATTTTGCATAGGACATAGGAGCCTATAGTAGAAAGAAAACGGAGATGATCCAGGAGAGCAGGACAGTCACCTAAGTTTTCAGAGTTATAATTGGGGATGCAGCATGATTAAGCATCATAACGGGTCAAGTTCCCATTAGACAAATTCCCCTTAACTTGTTCTAAGAACAACTGTGAATCATCCATAATCAATTCGTGCTCCTGCAGAACCCAGTGTTGTTTGTTTTGGCTCTAGTTCCTGACTGCAAAACAGAACTAGCTACAATTAAAAAGAGTCTGCGAGATCAAATGAGGTCACGACTCCTTGAAATCAGATTGGTTTATTCACATGCTTATATTACAGACACTGGTTACCATTAATTAAAACATTTATGTAAAGCATTTAAAATGCACGTCAGTTTACCTGGTAAAGTATAAAATTACAAATGTGGCAACCTTATAAAGCAGCGGTCCCCAACCACCGGGCCGCGGCCCACTACCGGTCCGCGGCGGTGTTTTCAGTGGGCCGCGAGTACATGATCCATTATTGAAAACGAAGCGGCACCCAACCACCATCCGCGGACCGGAAGTGGTCCGCAGCGGTGTTTGTATGAGATGCCGGTAAATGTACACAGTAGTCTGTGTACAAGCAATGCGAGCACATGACATGCAGCTCGATTGGCTGTCAGATGTCATGTGATCGCTTTGAAGCAGCAGAGGTGCACAGAGAGAAAAGAGAAGATGCCAGAGTATGTCTTCTCTTTTCTCTCTGTGCACCCCCCCCCCCGGTCCTCAGAGAAATTTCCTTCCGTGAAACCGGTCCCTGGGGCCAAAAAGGTTGGGGACCGCTGTTATAAAGGGTCTATAATCTTTAAATGTATGCCAAACCAGTCCTCCAAGTTCACCTACTTTGTTTAAACATTCTTCTGATGAGGACATAAAGCATCTTGGCAGGAGCAGCACATAAACTCCAAGCCATTATAGTGCCTAGGAGTTTTATTGTTGATCCTTTGATGTATTCGACGCAATCACATGAAAATTCCTCTGAAGCTGCCACTACCAGGGCAATGTATCCCAGGCTCACCAATTTCTATGAGGATGGAGAATGGTAGGAATACAGCAAACTAAACACTTTGCTGATTTACCCTATTTTATTACCCTGATTTAACTATTTCATTCTAAGCATTGCATATCAGCATCCTCATAAGTTTGGCTAAAACAAAATGCATAAATACATGTGTAAAGGCGGCACTCAAAGTATTATGATCCCTGTAAATGCAGCTATGGGGACACAATGAATATGTTATGCTGAGGCACCAAGCATGGTGAAGCTGCCAGTAAATAAACAAATATAATTAGGTACAAATAGATGGGACAGTATTTACTGTATGATGTACCAAGTCATGAGAAAAAGTAAAGTGCACTCTGTTTAAATTCTAGGGTTTAACAAATCAGGACATATTAAACAGAAAAAATCCAAAAGTTATCTAGACCGTAGCAGCTACTAAAACGATTTAAATCTAACCTAAAACAAATTCCACCATGTCATTACTTAATAAAAACCTCTTTATGAGGCAGATAACCTGGTATTCCACAAACCCTAATCTAACCACATTCTCTACTGGCAAGGCAATGACTGCTATTTAAAACACATTCACCTGCAAAGAATGTTTACTGAATGTCAAATTCTCCGTTTTGTTACCCAGTGCTGCAGGTAGCAGGGCCACCAGATGTAAATATAGAAAAATAGGTCCATAATGTAAACAAATGCTGCTGCCACATTTGGAACTACTTTATTCTTGAGTTCTGATGCATTGTAAACATTGTTAAATCCTAAACCACACAAGGTACCAAAAAGATTGCTAAGAAGCATTTTTTAAGATGTCTATTTCTTCTTACCTCTTTCTGTTTCCCCACAAATCTTACTTTCCTGTAGTCGTTATCATCATATACCTAAAAATAAAGAATATTTTTTTATGTAAAGAATTCATATAGGGTTTTTACTTTAATATTAAGAATACGTAGTAAATACAGATCATGACATCTAGGACAGTGATGACTAAACAATGAACATTCACTATTACAGCTCCAAGCGATTCCCATAACTCCCCTCTCAGACTTTTAGTGTCCCCGTTGGAAGAGTTCCATAGGTTCTTGTTTTAAGGACAACTATAAAAATGTTGAATTTCTCCTCACATTCTCTCTCAATGATTTTGGTCACCAGTATAAAAACAAATTGAGACACAAGTAGTAGTAAAACTCCACTGAATCTCTGTCATCATCAATACACCATTATATGCAAACTAAAGGCAAGCTGTGTTACTGCCAAAAAATGATTGCTTTCGGAGTCTTGCAGTCTCTATATTGTAAAATCTAGACTGAGAGATGAAGAAACAACATAATGAGTTGGGCTGCATTGCTTATGTGTTAACTTGGAGCATGATGATAGAAAGAGAGAACCGAGTGACAGAGAAGTGATCTCTTTAAACTCAATAATATAAACCTCCGGCTCCAGAGATTGTATAATTATTGCAGTTGTTCTTCAGGCCGGATATAGCCTAGCCAGTATTCCAGTCTGGCCTAATGCCCCTTAGTTATTTATTGTTGGATGAGGCCTAACTGAATTGTTGCGTTATCGCGAGTTATCCCAATTACTATGCCTAAAGAGCAGAAGCAATGCGCAGCTATGAGTCTCCGGGAGGTTGACCTCGAACTTCGTGTCTTCAACCGCGATGGACTGAAAAATTATTATTATTGTGTTTAGTGTGCGACGACACCAACAGCACTTTCAAGTGGTTCGAATCTCAAGGGGCAATTCAATGCAGTCCCGGTTGGAAAAAAAACTTTCCTTGGACACCTTGTTTCTTCTGTCCTAGTGTGCCTTCTTGACCTCCTGAAATG
The DNA here is from genome assembly GCF_032062135.1 of Pyxicephalus adspersus. Classification (NCBI taxonomy): domain Eukaryota; kingdom Metazoa; phylum Chordata; class Amphibia; order Anura; family Pyxicephalidae; genus Pyxicephalus; species Pyxicephalus adspersus. The sequence goes on along the minus strand of NC_092862.1, from coordinate 78,644,871 downwards.
GCCTAGTAGTCCAAAAAGTTTGCCGACCCCTGCTTTAGGCCAATACAAAGAAAAGTCCACAAAAGCAGGGCCACTTTCTAGGTTGAGGGGAAGTCTTACTTGGGTTTGATAAAAAAAAAAAAAAGCCAACGTGTTTCAGGGCTCTTCCCTTTCAGATTGGGTTGTGCGGTTTGGCAGAGCTGTGTAAATGTCAGGATTGAATTGGCAGCCCCCATATATATGTATTTGAAGCAGAACTAAAGTGTTATCAGGCTACAGAAAGGGACAGGCGATGTCCCCTATAAAACATTATTACCTACCTCATCGCCGTCTGCTGGGACCTAATGAATGTCATGTGGACCCAGCCAACCAAGATGGCTGATGAGCAAGAAGAGGTAAAATAATAGCAGCATTCTGGACAGAACAGGTGAATGTATATAAAGGCAGGTAAGGGTATTTTATTGCAGAAGGGACATTGCCTATCCCCTTTGAAATAAAGAACCTTTTGTATTTCTAGTGTTCACCTAAGTGTTTTATACCTCCCCCAGCCACACACAAATACCCCATAGGACAAGCAAACATCAGCTGTACTCCCTATGCTGCCCTTCACTGTACATTGCCATGCATAACACTGCCATGTATACACTACTACATACAATACATAATAAGTAGTAATAGTAATTAGGACTAAAACATAGCCTGACCTGTCCGGTGTGAGTGACCTTCTCCCCAGACTGGGACTGCAGGGCGCTGTGATGTCTCCAGCTATTCGTGTTCACACATCGCAAACTACGGGCGACACTCGCACAGCTCAGTGTGCCGCCACTCAATCCTTTACCCAGCACACCTTTCACATAAATACGACCCAAACCGAGCCAGGAGGCCGCCATCTTTAATGTCACCTCCGGCTTACTTTCCCTAACCCAGGAAGCAGTTCGAGCGGCTCTCCTGTAGAGTGGAAGGACCTGACGAGTCTCAACCAATAAGAAGGAAGAAGGACGCGTCACGTGGCTGCTGTCATAAACTGTAGCGGTGTACACGGGGTATTTGGAGGGCGTAAAGTGCATGTGGAGGTTAGTAGTGTGAATGTGTATATGTTACAATATCTCTGATATAGAGCGAATGTGGCACCGGCGGCATAGTGGTGAGAGGAGAGTTCGGTAATGGCGTACAGTATAGAGCGCTGATTATACATTGTACAGCACGTGTTATGGTTTGCTATGGATAGAGACATTACACCGTGGTGATATTAGGAATACCTGAGAGAAGATTCACAGAACTCTGCCTGTCACAAAGATACAAACATGGAGGTCAGGGTGACACAGTACAAACTTTAGTCTAAAACTCCCCACACATCCTGCATTGTGACAGAGCTGTACAGACCTGTTCCTAAATTCAGAATTCTTACTTTACATAGAAGCATAGACAACCCTTTTATTTAAAGTAAAACATTTTTTTTTTTACTGCAACTCAGTTAATGGGTCAAGACTTAATAGGAGCGCGGAGCCTCCCAAGATGTGTGATGTAGGTATCCCGAGAGGCCCTGGCTGCTCCTTCTACACGGAAGGAGTCCTTTCATGAATAGGAAAAAAAAAAACGGTCTGACGCGTGTGCAGTGAGATCAGCAATTTTTCCCCCCCCAATCTATGCCACCTGATCTTACGTCTGCGCGGTGCAAGATCAGGTGACGCAGGAAGGAGAATCCAGAAGAAGATCCCGGTCCGAAGAAGGATACCGGGATGACGCAGGACAGGATGGAAGAAACCTCCCGACAGATCAACTGATCTGCAGCATTAAAGGGGGGAACTGTGATTTCATTGTTTTGGGTTTACTTCCACTTTCATGGAGAGGGAGGATAAGCTGGTGGCGCCCCAGAGTGTCTCCCCTATAGTAAACGGAAGTGGTCTTTAGCTGTTTATTGTCTGGTGGTCCAGCAGGAGAGATCACTCAGCGATAATGGGGAGACAGTTGTTCAGATGTACGTCTAAAAATGAAAATCTATTCTCTGCTTTAAGTGCAACGAAACATGCAATACTCACCAGCACTCATTTAAATACAGTGTTCATCCTCCTGTTCCTGAAAATGATCTTCGCATCTTTTGATCGCCTGGCCAGGAGTTCATTAATTCCCAGCACGCGTAAGGGAAGCTGTAATTGCCAGGCATCATTGGCAGCAAAGTGGGCTGCAATCAGGCAAGTAAGACTCAGAAGGAACATTGCCTGTCCCATACTAGAAGAAAAAAACCTACATGACCACCAGTTCAAAGTAGGACATTAGTGCCCCCATCTTCACCTGGTCTCCTTATGGGTGTCGGATCTCTGGCCATCTTGATTGGCTAAGTTGAATGACATAACTCTTGTGCATGCACAGCAGATTTATTTGGTCTCCCCAACCTCAGGGGATGCAGGCATACCCTGGCTTTCTACTCTGAGCTGCGCATTCTAACTTATTGTACTCTAAAGCTACGTACACACGTCAAATTTTTCTCGCCCGATTATCGGCTTAGGGCGGATATCAGACGAGAATCTGGTGCATGTACAGCCCACGTTGTTCATCGTCTGTGGATCTGTCCTGGCGGATCCACGGACGATGAACAACGAGCGATCCTAATGCAAGGGAAGGGGGAGAGTGCACAGCATGGTGCCCCTCTGTCACTCTCCCTCCCCTCTCCATAGAGCAGAACAGTGCTGTATGTACAGCATCGTTCATGCATCGTGCGGTTCTTATCGTTGGAAAGGGTCCTGAAAGATCCTTTCCAATGGCAAGAATTGCACGTGTACACGCAGCTTAAGACAACATCATGAACAGGGAGGTGACAATGTTTTATTGCAGAAGGAGCATCACCTGTCAAATGTGCAATAAAATCCTGTCTGATCGCAGTATTTAATTGCAGAGCTATAGTTTGTCTATAAGTTAGTGCAGGTTCTGGCAAAGAATGCATAAGCAATTCTTTCACCAGAAGTACCATTAACCATTGTTTAAAAGTTTTCCCTCCCCAATTTTAAAATGCATTCTTTTTTTTTTCTCTTTTTTACTTTTTTTTTTTTAACTTGTTTTCTTTTCACACTCAGGCAAACAAGGGTAACCCTGCTCCCTCCTGGCATACTAACTCCCCATATCCTAGGAGGTAGCAGGTTCCACAAAAACCCAGCGTCTGGTTGTGTAGGCATGCAAGGGACCTGCCACCTGTGAACATGAACTTAAAAAATGGGATTTGCTATACTTTAGTACTGTTTATTGTCCCTAGGCAGAACCCAGAAAATTTGCTGTATATCTCCAGCATAAGTTCTAAAGCACTATTAGCCCTGACCGAAAATCTCACTTCCTACTATGTGAGTGTGATTAGTTACTCTTATGTACAGTATCATAGAATGTACATCTGCAGCACAATTTCTTAGGCACGGTTTCCTCTGACTTCTAGTCTCATATCCCACTATGTGAGTGAGCCCAGGCACAATTGTGCCAACAGTCCTCTCTATCCTGACATGAGAAAGGAACCCCCTGCCTGTACCAAGATAGCCATCTCCAGCTATAGAGACTGCTCCAGTGCTGAGGGTTAGGTCTATATGCTTCCTTTGCCTAACCTGCTGTATCCTATCACCAAATCATTTCTCCGAATACAAATAGGATCAGGTTCTGCCAGCTGAGCTCATTAACAATGATGGAATAGTGTAAAGACAGACCTGAAAAAAAGAAACAAAATCAAAGTGTTGGTTTCTAGAGATGCTTCAGGATGTAGTAAAGACCCATGTTACCAGCATTGCAGAATTATTAGACATGTAAATGTTTTTTAGGACCAGACACAGTGGTGGCACATTTAAACTTAGCAGGAGCCATAAAAAGTCTTAGAGATTGGGCTAAAATACCTTTAAATACTGGTGCTGGTTGGTCTGCTCAGTTTTTAAAGGAGACATGAGAGTTTGAGTCCATTTTGCAAACATATTGTTAGTGGCTGTGGGGGCAGGTCAGATCAGTGGGTGGCTTGTTGATGTAGGTTGTATATTTTAAAAGTAGTGAGGAATCAATGGGGGTGTAGGAATTGCATAAGACATATGATTGATGAAAGGTATGAACGTGTGGGGAAAAAGAGGGGATGATAGCACTGCTGGAATTTGGATGTAGGGTGTGAATGGGAAGAGGAAGAATATTGCAATAAATGCTGAAAATCAGTTGGTGACCATCGAATGGCTAAAGACATAAAAGCTGGTATTCAGCTTTTTACTTAAAAATATGTTTTATTCATCATTTTCTAGATTCTCAGAACATCATTGAAATAGGAGCTGGCATCCTACATGTAGCAGAAAAAGGCATTCTTGTCTTCTTCTATCATCCCATTCAGCTGCTTCAGTACTTCTCCAGTCACCAAGAGAAAAAAGTCAGTCACAGTCTTAATTTTCTTTAAATCACCAAACTCCTTATGGCAATTGTAATCTGAAATACTAAATAAGCACATTTGACCAGCACGAGCAACCAAAAAACATCTTTTGCATCTTATTTGTTTACACATGTTATACAGGTAATCCCCGGGTTAAGGACATACGAATACTTCCTAGATATGCATGGGGTTTCCCTGCTTGCTCTGTGCAGGATGGAGGTTTGATGGGGGAGGGGGCAGTTTGCATGACTTGCAGAAAAAATCTTTTGCTAAACACAGCTGGGGCTGTGGGTGATCTTAAGGAGTTCTTTCTGCAGCCTCTTGTAACCCTTTAACCCCCTTAGCTTACTAACTCTGTCTGTATTTTCACGAAAAAAGCGTTACATTTTTTTGCATGGAAATTTATTTTACATTGTAGGCCTATAATTCTTAGGCATAACTCACCGAAATATGTCCAATAATTAATACATTTAATAATAAACTGTAAATAAAACACACAAAGGTCTTTTTAAAAAAAAAAAAAGTAAAACGTAATATAACTGTACAGCAGCATGTATAATGTATAATATATATATATATTATATAAAGGTTTCTTTGTATTCGACTCAATACAGCTATTTTGTATTGAATCCAACACAAAATTATTTGAATTTCCTGCCGCTTCTCCCGCACCAACGCATGCACTGATTTCACTGGGAAACGGTGCCAGGGGATGCCAATGGAACAAGGTAAGTGTTTTTTTTTTGTTTTGTTTTGTTTTTAGCAACCCCCGAGTGTGACTCGGGATTACCGCTTTTTGCATGGTAAACCCACATGGTAAAAGTGGGAATCCTGCTGTGGGGGGTTAATGACCAAGACAAACTCTGAAGTTGTTTCTTTTTGAAGAAACAGCTTGCTCCAGAAGAACAGCTTACTGTTAATCAATGTCTAGGCACCATAAAGTTTTGTTTTTTTTTTTGTTTTTTTTTTTGCTTACTTTGTGGTTAACTCACAGTGAGGATTTTATACAGGAACTGATACCACACTGCCTAATAATATGTTGAGACAGACATCTGTCCTAATTGCATTTATTAAAATAATGTACTTGTTCCGACTTACATACAAATTCAACTTAAGAACAAACCTACAGTCCCTACCTCATATGTAACCCGGTGACTACCTGTCTATGTAACCTCTTTGTTTCAGATGCATTATGTGTGCATTGTTTCACCTAGTTAACTGGTATTATAGAAATGTCAGAAAAAAATGTAGTGCTGTCTCTCTCTAAACAAATCTATTTCAGCAGTATTTTTGTGGATTCTATTTTCTTTCCACACATACCGTACCATACTGTACGGTACAATATTGTATTTTTATTAAAAAAAAAAATAAAATCTGAAAATTGGTACACAAAATGTCAGCTAGGGTTAACTTTTAATGCTCCTTGTATAACTTTTTAATGCTATGCTTTTTTTCCCCCTTTAGCTATGACAATGGCATCTCTTTTGCTGAGAAGAGCCCTATTTTCATTGTCCAAGCCTCTGTCTTTTGTGAGCCACAATGTTGTTCATTATTCCACGTCTTTCAATGGCTTCATGCAGTATACCGTTTCAAAGAATTTTCAGTGCTTCAGAAATTCCAATTTCCTCACCAGCAGTCACCTCCTGCCTTTACAGCAGACCTCGGGGCTCAAAACAAAAACTACCCTCAAGAAACGCTGCAAAGACTGTTTTTTTGTTAAGCGACGTGGGAGGTTATATATTTACTGCAAGAGGCATGGTAAACACAAGCAGCGACAAGGATAGATGAAATGCTGTCTTATTTGGCAAAAATATCTTTGTAGTTTCACATTGTGAATTAAATAAAACATGCATTTGTAAATGTTTATGCTGTACTTCTGATAAAGCTCAATGTTTTTGTAATTTGATGGATTTTGGGATGATTTAGATGGATAGCCCATCTATAGACATGGGTGGTGTCCAAACATTCATTATCTGGGTTGTACTAAGCTGATGGATAAAAATGCATTATCAGTTTATCTACTTTGTAGCTGTTAAGGTTTTGGGGGAAAGTTGTAGTATAAATGGCTAATCTGGCCCTGCATATACAATCGTGAAAAAGGACACCCCAAAGAAACTGTCATTTCAAATAAATGTTCTATATTTGAATTAAACAGGACAATCATGCCTTAAATGCACAGCAGTTTTTGTTATGGCCTATGATGTCATCACCAAGCTTCACACATTGATCTTATTTCCAGCTGATTTAGGTACACATCTAGAACTATATCTCCCAAAAGCTTATGCATATATAAATTGTATTGGCAGACTCCTGAAAGTCAAAACTTTAATATTTTGCAGGTAAAGACCTTCATGTATTCATATAGAGTGGTACAAGGAAAGGTGTGGGTTAGTCAATGTTCTGTAATATAATTTCACTATAGATCTACAGACATTTTTCCATACTTGCAGTGTTTTTAAGTTCCCATAATCAGAGGGCTGATTACATTTATATCAGTGTAATCTGGTGATCGGAGCCTGGTGATTGATGATGTAAAACTCCTATTCTTGTTGCAGATAAGTGAAAGGCACTTCCACATGTCATTAACACTTGCTGTTTTTTTATTTATGGAATTTTATGTTTAACTTACAATTTGTGTACTAAGTAATTACCAACAGTTCTACATTTCTTGTTAGCTCAAAAAATGAATTCAGTTTGTGTTATGGTCACTCATTAGATGGCACAGTTTGCTCATGTAAATTGTGTAATAAACTCTTGCTGTTGGGAGAAGAGACATGCATTTGTTACACACTTTACCTGAGGACAATGTACCATCTACTGGTGGCCAAAATTAATGCACAAAAGAATATTTACCTGCAAAAAAACTCATCATAACCAACTAAAAAGTACACCTTTTTTAAAAAGGGTCAGAGTAAGCCCATATGATTAAGATTTTCTTTTTCTTTTTAAATAAATGTTTTAACAATGATACGCAAAAAAATGTATTTACTCTGGTTGATTTTATTGTCTATTTTATTACTGTTTACTGTGAATTTCACACTTTGTGTCTTAGGTTTATACTTGAGTCATAGCATTTCATGTGAAAAAATAAGTGCCTCTGTTTCATTCAGATTGGTTTATAAGAAACGAAACCCACTATTTTGACCGTTTACCAAAACAAAGCGTAAGTTTGAATTGTTCAATAGGAACTAGTTTGCATGGGTGGTCAGGTGGCTATGCAGTTGCCCCTTTCTCTTAGCAAATAACTTTACTTTGTGCAGATGCTACAATATTTGTATAGCCAGCAGCTAAGAAATATTGGGCAGTTGACAGCTGCTGTTGATGGGGCCTCTGAATGTCTCGTCTTCCCTGTATTCAAGCAAACGGAGCACCGATTTTAATTGTTTGGATCTGATGGGTCCAAACCCTAAAGTGCTCAGGGCTGTGAGCTTCCAGGTTCTTTCTTTACTCCCACTCAGCACCCTTTATGCATTGTTACTTTTCCCTGGAGACAGCTGAGCATGGAAACCATGATGTGTGGCTGGGGTTTTATTGCAGGTCCTGCACGTATATAAGTGAACAGGCTACTGGTAAGCCTTGCGGTTGCTTGTAAACACGTTCACAGTTCTTTTTGCTTTAGCTTGTTTTACCTTTTTAAGTGTTATGGAATGTCAAATGTGTGGCTCAGGAAGAATACCAGCACAAATATTGAAGATTACATCCCTGGGTTTCTTTTAGTGTTCTGGGGTTTGGTTACTACCAATTTATTGGTATTTGTATTCCTTCTAGGGAGATTTATCGTTTCTCTGGTTGTTCTGGTGACCCCTGTCACTGGGACAGAAAGTGATAGTAAATAGAAAATGTTGAATTTGGCAGTTATTAATTATTTTAGTTATTATAGTTATTTTATATATAGTTATTTTATTTATTATAGTTATTAACAGTTACTGTTAGAATAGGATGTGGGGGAAAATCATTCAATGGTTACACCTGGTGCCTATGCAAACAAATACAAAATTAAAACATACAATATTGTCATGTATATGTAATACAGTCCAACATTAGGAATAAATAATTTCTACCAAACATGAGAATGCTAAGGGGTAACAAACCCTGTGTAAGAATAAATGAAATTAAGCAATCTGAGTTTCTTAACAAATTAAAGGCAAACCAGTATATATTTTTTATAAGTCTGAGATTAATAAGTCTCATCTATTGAATTCCTTTAGTGGCTCCCCAATGTTCTCATGTAATTTTTTACAGTGACATATTTATATGTTCCTTTAGCAGCCAGCTTTGAGGACAGCTCAGCAGGGCAGGGAGTTCTCAGATTTCCAGTCTGCTTCCCTGGGCAAATATAGGAAGTATTTTATATACAGTAAAGTTTACATAACATTTGTAGGTAAAAATCTTTCATTATAAAGTCTTCACAAAAAGTAGAGAGAGGCTCTAAAGGGATTGTTGAAGAACTCCAGTTTCAGGGAAAAAAAAATAATCTTGCTGTGGGGTTCGCCCCACACTGCAGGTTTTAGATAAAAGAGAGATGTGGATTTCGTCCACCTTTAATGCAGGACTATAGGTCTTGCATTATAGGGGATTATATCGGTGCTTGAGGTGGCAGCCCAGAGCCGATTAGGAAAGAGGCTGCGTGGTAATGGTTGCACAGAGGTGGAGGCTATGTGGAAGTGACATATAGCATAAACTTCCCCTTAAAACTGTTTGATACTAGGTCCATTTGCATTCCCTTCCTCCTCGTCCATATTCAGTTTAAGGAAAAGAAATTTTGCCCTCCTTCATTTCTAAGGTTTTGCAAATCAGAACATGATAAATAACACCACATAACATACTGCATTCTGCCATAATTTATTTACCGAAGACAAAGTTAAAATGTAGAAGCAGTGTGAGAACAATTAGGTACATACTACCACTTACATAGGAATTTAGAGGGAAAGTAACAGCCTCGTTCTGGAAATCAAATGCACTTGATTAATTGTTTATTTTATTTAATTTGATAGAGTTGGGACTTTTAGAGGCCAAAAAAGACTATTTTAACATATACTTGAAATTTTTCTTACCATAACAGTTTATTATAAATAAATATACATATAATAAAAACAGAAGCAAAGAAAAAGAGACAGAGGGTTTTTTGGCATAAATTAGATATATTTACTTCAAGTTTTGTCAGTAACACTGGCCCAAATCATAAAGTATTTGCAGCTTTACGTAAATAGACTGCCATTAAATATATAGCTATTTTCATAGTATTATACTGACACAATTTTATGTAAGATAGTAGGTTCTTTGTGATCATACAACAAAGCAATGTCTCCAATCCTGATGTGCTTCACTAATTGGCTTCCTCAGGGGACTCTCAGAGACAGATTTTAGTAGTGGATCATTTGATCTTAATATGAGAAAGGTTAAAAATATCTGTATTTCAACTGGATCTTAGTCATCCCAAAGGATGTTGTAGGATCGGGTAATTTCCAGACTAGAGTTTAAAAATGTCTAGGATCTTTGTACGTATGGCAATAGTGCAGAAGACTGCTGACCGCTTCCAATAATAATATAATAAAAACACTTTAAAACAACAAATCACATTAATCTCTCCACATTCTATAACCTGTCCTTAGTCTTTCCTTGACACGTTTGTAAACAGTCCACTTTTTCAGGAGGAGATTTCAAAACATGATAACTCCAGGGATATGTAGTCCCCTCGGGAACTTAGCAGCAGGGTTCAAAAAAGAGTGGAAGCCGAACCAGATCCTCAGTCCAAGCTGGCAAAAAAATATATCAACGGGATAGGTAAAAGTATCAACTATCCTGGTAAAAATAGGCACCAACTGCAAAAACCTCACCAAAATCAACTAGAAATCCAATGAAATCCAACATCTCGCAAAATCAAGCAAGCTTTATCAGATTATAGCAGTTGATTAATTGATCATCAGCAACCTCCCCTGAAAAAGCTGAAGATTTGGCAGTTCTCTGGTCTGCAGCATTCAGGTGTGTGTTAACTTAAGGTCAAATAAAGCCATCAGCAGTTATCTTAGAGAAGCAATTGTTGCTGCCCATCAGTCTTGGAAGGGTTACAAGGCCATTTCCAAACAATTTGAAGCCAATCCTCCCAGGAGTGGACGTCCCACCAAAATCATTCAAAGGCCAAAGAGTCCAATACTCAGGTCTACAGGCTTGTATGTTACAGAAAATGACTGAACAAGTATGGCTTGTTTGGAAGAATTGCCAAAAGCAAGCAACTTCTCTAAAACAACAAGACAGAAATGACTTAGGTTTGCAAAGTTGTATCTAAACAAACCACTACTAAAGCAATAACCAGTGGGCAGACAAGACCGAGTGGAGCTGTTTGGCCATATTGCACAGTGCTATTTGTGATGAAAACCAAATACCGAATATCAGCAGAAAAAAACCTTAAACTAACTGTCAAGTAGTGGAGGAGTAATGGTATTTGGCTTGTTTTGCTACCATAGGACCTGGGCACCTTGTAGTAATTGGGCCAGATTTATTAAAGTTCCCCTAGACTGGAGAAGAGAGACTATCATGGGAGAAACCTTTTTTGGACCAAATGAATTCCAGGTTTGCTGGATCACCCAGGTTCTCCCCTGAACCCAGATGTTATTAGATTTGTTTATTGATGTTATAGATATTAGAATTGAACTATAATGTATTTTCTTTTTCTCATGACTGTACCTTCCTGCATCTTGCCTTTCCCCGCACTCAGATATTCCTGTTTACTTACCATCACTTTTAAATTTCTGTTTACTTATCCTCCACCAAAAGTCTGTTTAGTAGGAAAGGGAAAGAGAAAAGACAGCTCCGTCTACTCCAGCTATTGAGGTAGCGATGCCATGAGAGAATCTCTCCTTGATGAAAATAAAAAGAGAAATATTAAAAGGTTCTGCAAAAATTTACAGCAGAATATGTTAATCTTCCCCTGCCCCTGATTTTTCAGTGTTCAAAGAAGCACACTATGATAATGTAAAAAATAAATTAATAATAAAAAAAAAACTTCAAAGAAGATTTATTCACAATATTGGAGCAAAAACAAAGGATATCACTGGAAAGAGGACCACAAACAGTAATATACAAAAACGGTAAATGGCAGCCAACAACGTTTGACCTTCTGGCACTAGTGGGTTCTTCTACCAACCTTTTGAGGTATAACAGGACACTTCTTAACCAAGCCCATCCCTTGTGGGTAAACGTAATGTACTTTTGTCTTTTTTTTGTAACCTGACTAGCGGTAAAACTATATACCATGACTTGATGTTAAGATCAAGGTAGAGGAAACACCAAATTGCAATCCATCTTTCTAATAGGCCCATTTCACACTAATGCACTGCACTGATGTTCTCTAAGGAAAGAAAGAATATTCTACAATACACAGGTATCAATGCTTGTCAGTAAAAACACATGATTTTAATCCACTGTGTATGTAGTAGTGATTATTTCCAAACTATTTGAAAGTTAGTTGGAAGTTTATACCCTTGTCCTGTCTTATAAACATTTGATTTGGTGTAAATATGGTATATATTATATTTATTGTACATTATGCTGTGGAACAAACAATATTTTTATCAGTTATTTAACTAGCACTTGCAATAGTTGAGTCTTTACTATTTTAGAAACCCTTTGTTATTCCTATTTTTCTGCATATAATCCCTTCTTAGAAAAAAAGCTTTTTGTTTTCAATGACATACAATAAAAAATAGGGACTTTTAAGACACTTTTCCAACACAATGATTGAGAATAATGTTTGGAATCAATTTACTTTTTGTTTTCAATGTGTTTTTATCTTATGGTGAATAAAATATTGTTATTTTGGAATATTATTTGTTATCTAGAAATGAATTGAGTGATGAAAAGTGCATTAAATGTTCCCTTCTTGTCTTCTCTATTTTTTATTGTATGTTTAACTATAGGGATATAGCTTTGAGTATGTGTATACCGCAGTCATAAAGGATGGATATAGTCTGAAAAAATACTGAAATTTTCTGTGGCATTTAAACAATGCCTAGTTGGTACTAAAAGTCCCAAAGTGTGCTAAAAAAATACCCCCACACTATCACCACCACCACCAACAGACTAAACTGTTAATACAAAGTAGAATGGTTCCGTGCTTTGATGTTTGTTTGAATTGTAACCCTACCATCCAGATGGCAACAGTTTTTCTTTTATAATATTTTTATTGAGAGAAAAGAAAAAATATGGAACAAGCATATAAAGTCCAACAGCAAGGTACAAAGGTTACATATACATACAACAGACAACATTAGATATATAAAAAGGAAAGACTGTGTGTGTGTGTGTGGGGGGGGGATAGGAATTTCCCCTAGACGTCAGAAAGTGAATCCCTGAGTGGGCTCCGAGGGAGTCTAAAAACATAACAAATTACTCAGTGGGTTAAATATTATGCAGCACACCTAACTGCAACAAAGGCTGTGACAGAATGTAAGGGTCTAACAACATTATATGCATTGTGGAGAATCCAAAATTATAATGTATGAACCTGCTCAAGCTACGACAGTGCGTACAGGTAAAACCTCTAAAGATATAAAAGTAAGAGAAACCGCAAAAAACAAAGAAAAAAAGTCAAAGACAAAACATATGCAGTAGATCCCTCCCAAACTCAAATATTGCCATATGATTGTCAATTCATGGAGACCAGGTAGTTAGTTAGGAACTTATCATGCTTCTCAAAAACAATAAAGGTCAATTTTTCATTAACCATGATACCATGGACATGAAGAACGGCTTGTATACTAACAGAGGGAGTCTTCCGGGAGTGAGCAATAGTCTGTTAATTGCACTTAAGACAAAGCCAATACCTTTTTGTATTGGCCTGGAAACAGGTATAGACTTACCCAAAAGGGCCTTCAGAGGTCGATATGAAGAATAGTGCGGATCATATAGACCCTGACCCCTACCTTCACTACCCTGGGACATGACCACCATGTATGAAGCAAGGTACTATCCCCAGGAGAGCTGGAGCTGGAGAGTATGTATGAACAAATTTAGCTATATGAACTGATGTTAAGTACCACCAAAAGAGAATCTTATTATTATTACACAGTATTTATATAGCACCATCATATTACACAGCACTGTACAAAGTCCATAGTCATGTCACTAACTGTCCCTCAAAGGAGCTCACAATCTAATTTCCCTACCATAGTCATATGTGAATAATGTAGTCTAAGGTCAATTGTTAGGGAGAAGCCAGTTAACCTAACTGCATGTTTTTGGGATGTGGGAGGAAACCAGAGTACCCAGAGGAAACCCACACAGACATGGGGAGAACCTGCAAACTCCATGCAGATAATGTCCTAGCTGGGAATTGAACCTGGGACCTAGTGCTGCAAAGGCCAGAGTGCTAACCCCTGAGCCACCGTGCTGCCTGGTAATCTTATATGCATTTTCCAGGGACAAAATATTAAAGGAGCATTTTGCACTGGCAGCAGAAATATCATTTTAATCAGCACTGTCAATAGCCTGACCTAAATCTTCTTCCCAGCAATATAGATATTTAGTCTTAGACAAGGATTTAGAAGAATACATTGAGGATTGAATGGGGGGTTTTGAATCCAGGAGCTTAGGGTGATTTCTAACTAAGGATGATACAAAACGCTGAATTTGGACATACAAAAACAGGGCAACATTTTTTCAATGTTTACTTGTCCAATTTTGGAGAGACTGCGCAAATCATTGTCTCAGTTACCTTAACTGACAGGAGTGCCTTTTGCTGCTGTAGCCCATCAGTTTTGAGGTTTGACATATTGTACATTCAGAGCTGCTCTTCTGCATACCTGAATTACTGTTCTCTTTCTATCAGCTTGATCTAGTATGGCCAATTTCCTCTAACCACTGGAATTAACAAGGCATGTTTACACAGAGAAGTGCTGCTCACTGGATACCATACCTGTTGTGGACCGTTCTCTGTAATGTTTTTTTATAAAATTTCTAGCAGATCAGCAGTTTCAGACCAGCCTGCCTGGCATCAACCAGCATGCCACATTAAAAATCACCTAAACCACCTTTATTCTCCATTTTAATGCTCAACTTAACTTCAACAGGTTGTCTTGGGAATGTCTGCATGCCTAATGCATTAGGATGCTGCCATGTGATTGGCCTATTGGATATGTGTGTTAACAAGCAGTTGAACAGGTGTACATAATAAAGTGACCAGTGTGTGTATAGCATTTCTGTACTGTATATATATGTCAACAAAATTCAAATGAGAAGTAAAAGACTATTCTGTTTTTTTAAGGGTATTGACACAGAAAATACTCCGATTATGTTCCGATTATGTAGATAATTTGTGCACGATAGATAAGGTCGATTTATTGTTGTAATAAAATTGTTCTTTTAAAGAGATTCTCAGGTTTTATAATTTGAAAAGGCAGCCTTAGATTAGGCATCTTTCAAACCCATATCTACTAAGTAGATAATAAATAGGTCAGTTTACAGAATTGCTCCCTTTAGACTCAATAGTAAAAGATATTTATATATAAAACTAGCTAACTTTACATAAAAACATCATGGAAAATCTAAACATTCCAACTGATTCAAGCTTCTAAAGCTACGTACACACGTGATCTTTCACGATCCTTTCCAACGATAAGAACCGCACAATGCATGAATGAGTGCTGTACACTGTTCTGCTCTATGAAGAGAGGAGGGGAAGAGTGATGGAGCAGCACCCTGCTGCGTGTTCTCCCTCTTCCTTTGCATTAGGATTGCTCGTCGTTCATCGTCCGTGGATCCGCCAGGACTGTTCCACGGACAATTAACGATGCGGGCTGTATAAACGCCAGATTCTTGAGGCAATTATCGAGCAAGAAAAATTTGACGGTGTGTACGTAGCTTTATTAAAACAAAAGGTGGATAATAAATGTATTTGTAACACAGTATTTAAACATAGATGAATGCATGTGAATCCCTTTTAATAATATTTTTGACAGTTCTCTTCTCTTCTTGCTAGTTGTATGAGTTCATTTGAACAGAAATATCTTTTATAGATGAGGTGTTAGTGTTTTACTGTCGTGTTGACACAAAGCACTGACATCACATTTTTATGTGTGCTAACTAAATGGACTACTATGATATGATGTTTTCTAGCTAAATACAGCTGGTATATATGAATGTTATGAAAAAAAAAAACACTTGCCAATATGCTACAGCGCTTCCCTGCTCTCATTTGTATGCTCAAACTTTACACTAAGTGCATTGATTCTAAACGTAAAATTGTGCTAAAATTTGCTACCAAAGTTGTACCTAAGCAGCTGGCTGCCAATAGGTTTTTGAACCTCCAAGAATGATTATTGAATCTGTACAAGTTGTCCCATTACAACAGATCACCCCCCTTATATTATGGAGAAAAGAAGAGGGGAACTGTTTTGCAGTTGAAACATACTGCCCTAGGCTGATAATGATGTTCCTCCATACAGTTTAGCAAGTGAACACTAAAACAAAAAAAAGAGCAAAACTAATATGGTCACTGTATCTAAAGACTTCAAAGCTATAATACTTATATTTCTCTTGCTGGTTTTAAATACACTTAAAGTTTGAAATGGGCACTCAGTTCTTATTTGTTTCTGTAACTAATTTAGGTAACCTGGAAACTAAGAAGGGTGGATCCATCCCAAATGTTTTTTGTAGTGAGATATCAGCACATCAGCACAATGTTATTTTTTGTGACCACAGAGTTAACTCATTCTTTCCCTTTCCTGATACAAAAGACAATAAATACTACCCATACACAAAAAGTTGAAAAGCTACTGTTTGCTTGTGATGTGAATGTTCCTATCACCTCTAAGGTGCTGCCTAGCAAAAACAGATCCTCACAGGCAATGATCAAACTGTTCTTATCAGGCACCAAAAATCTCACAAAATTGTAATATTTAGGATTAATTTAGAATACTACTTGATGAGTATTAGAAATGATGTCATTCATAGCATTCAAGATAAAAAGCATGCATGTTAATATATGTTCTTTTTCACAACTATAACACCTGCACAATTTTTTTTTCATTATTATTTTTTCTTTAGAATATAGTAGAGTTTATTTACATAAAGCAATGATCCATGAAGGTTACCATAACACTGAAGGACCATATTAGCCGCTTGAATGAAATTCATTAGAAATTAACTACCACTTAAATTAATTTTCCCACATTCACAAGGTTGTAATGGCGGAAAAAGAAACCGTCCATCAGTGTGAACTGACAGGAGAGCTGTCATTGCATTTATTTATGGGGGAATACATTAACCCATAGTGCCAGCTTTTCCTTTGTCTGAAAAGAAATCACTTTTCAAAGAAAGGTTTTTTTTACTGCTTTACTTGTTTAACCCTCTAATGCATACATATACGGTATAATCTTGAGCTATTGTGATAGTTTTACCTATATACAGAGCAAGCTTTGGTAAAAAAAAAACACTAAAACCTTATTGTAAATAAAATACAATTTGTGAACAATCTTTGCATTACATAAAACAAAAAAAACAGCATTAGATTGCTATAAAAGTATTTATTTTACAGGATGCATTGGATTTTTTGTGTGTGTCGTTTTTAGATTTTTGGTTGATTATTATTGAAATTTTTAGTGATACCAAACTATAAATGTAGTTTAGGTGTGTCCACTTTTTAAAGTAACCATAGGTCCCAGGGAGCATGTCCTAAGCGTGGCCGTATGAGTAGCAATCCCTGGGTTCCTGGGTAACTGACATTTAAAATCACATTATAAGAACATTGTTACACCTCAACCATGCTTCAAGAGAAATGCAGGAAAACTGACTACCCATTTCCAAAACCAACCCCTACAGATATTTTACCATGACAAACCATTGCTTGAGACATCCTTTTTCTAAAATGGTGCTGGCATGGTAATCACGAAACCAGTCCTCACAGCCAGTTTCACGTTTCCCACCAGACTGTAATAAGTACATGCCTCCGAGCAATGCTGCCTACCTCAACTGGAAATTGGTTCAGACCCAACCAACCTTTTACTGCAGCATAACTTTAACTTACCTGGTGACATATTAGTTTCATATAGTCTTTATTTTCAAACAGGTAAAACATTATAATCAAGAAAATAACATACAGTAAACAGGGGTCATAGACAAAAACAATAACCTGACCTTTCATATTAGAACATTATTTAAAAAAAAAAGTAATGTATGCTCAAATGGGGGCTCAAATGAGAGATATTAGGGGAATAAAGGAGAATTCAGACAAAAGGGGATAGGGGGTGTAGAAAAAAGGGGGTGACAATAGTAATTTAAAAGTGATATTTATATCAAGATTACATTTTAAATTGAAAGTGGTTCTGTTTCCGAAAGATTAGGAGGTGACAACAGTTTCTATTTTCTCATTTTATTTAGCTTATTTTTATTTGCTCATTATTAGTTTAACCGTAGTTGGTGAATCTACCACGGAAGGTGGCACGGAATTTAAGTTCCAGTATGAGCCAAGTGACTTGCAGTACCACAGAATGTATGATAAGAAACCTGAGTTTATAAGAGGTGAGTTGCTGAAAGAAAAGGAGTTTATAACCTTTGTGGTACTGTTTTATTTGGAAACCAAGGGCCAGCCATGATGCACTACAGTGCCTCCCTTCATGGTTTTTCTCTGTTGTTTTTCTATGTTTCGAAATTTTTATGTTTTTATTTTTGTCTTGTTTTTATTCCCATGATATTTTTTTTTTTTTTTATTTCATGTCCTGTTACACACCACATTGTTATGTACTGTATTTTGTTTGTTGAGTGTTTCAGATGGCATTTAAGGTTGTACCTTTAAATGTCCAGGGAATGAATTCCCCTGATAAAGGGTCTACTATCTTTAATTATCTGAGATCCCAAAAAATTAACATTGCATGTCTGCAGGAAACCCATATTTCTTCTAACTCTGAATTGAGATATTTACATTATTGTTATCCTCAATTTCATCAAGCCAATGCCTTTGGTTAAAAAGCCAGATAGTTTTTCCTCAAAATACGAGATACACTCTTTTTGTTCTTTATTAAGTGATTTGGCAATGACAGATGTATAGAGGGAATGTCATCCTGTGGCAAAGTTTTTTACTTACTATTCCCATCCACATGGCTCTCCTACCACTGGTGACTGAATCTCGCATCTCCCATCCAGTGCTTTTGATGTGCTTATACACAGCTATCTGTGTTTCTTTTGTAATATGCTGGATTACTGTTTTCAATGACTATATTTTATTTTTTCAGTATTTGTTGGCTTTTTTTAATTTGTTTGTATGTTCTTTATCATCGTAATAAAAAACTTTGTAAAAGGAAAAGGAGTTAAAAGAAGTGTATTATCATCTATGTAAGGTTTTCTGGAACAGTTTCCAATAGCCTGCGCAATGTGATGCTTTCTGGGTAATCCAAATAGCTTGTCTCCAGACAGAAGTTGGTTTAGAGACTCTCAGTTCTGTTTCCTATTTAGACATTTTGGTGGTTTTATTAAAAATAGTAGTGTTTAATAAGATATTACAGTAGCAGGAGATTCCCCTAGGAGTAGGGGAATGGTTACATAAAATTTGAAACATAAAGGAAACATAAAACCATAAAGGATGTAGAATTAAGCTTTCTTGAATGTTATATGTCTTTATGCAATGGGTGACATGTGTATAATGAAAGTATTCCTATGTAGGTAAAGAATATTTATTGGCTAGTTTCAGCAAAGATTTGGGTACCTCATTTTTAAATAATTGAGGTATGGTAAGGATTTCTTTAGATTTCCAGATACAAAGGCTTAGGCTTGATACTGTAATAGAAGCTTTTGTGGTAGGTTTTGTTGAGTTGGGAGGTCTAAAATAGATGCAATTAGGGATATTTCTGAATATTTATTGGTGGCTTCCAAATTGTGAACTACTGGAGCTTCTAAATCCTAGATAGAGCTGGCCGCTGGCATCCTGTCAATTCCACTTCCCACCAACAATTAAAGTAATGCTATCCATGTTAAAATTGTCTACATGACTAAGTGGTGATATATATTAGGTGTATAACATACAGATGACATATGTATGTAGTCTCTGTATATATATATGTATACACATTTTTTGTACATATTATATTATTGTTCTATATATATCACTTTTGACAAATAATAGCTAAGTCTCTAAATCCCTAGAAGAAGCTGAAGGAATAAATAGAACAAGTTATATTATTTGTATGAATAACAGGATGCTGAACATCTGTTACACTAATGGAAAAATATGCCTGCATCAGCTTTTACTAGATAAGGAGTTGTTTTTGCTTACTCAGCATAACTGCATATGTAAACTACGCCTATGTTTTCCTGTATCCTGTATGTATAAAAAAACGTTTTGTCAAAATAAAGATTAGAGAATATTCCTAAGACCATACTGTGCGTGTGTGTTATAGGGATATCTCTCCAGACGTCTGTCTCTGTGGGTGAAGGAGAAGTTAGGGTGCATTTGAGGAACTAGAAGTAGAAGCAGATCCTTTCAGAAGCCCCAGAGCGACTCGCGTCAGTATTGAGACAAGACATTAGAAAATAATTCATCGTGTTGTCCACTAATGAAATGTACAATCTGAGTCATATCTGGTATTGATAGGAGCATCATGTGTAGTTCAGGCTCTAATCATTATCCGCCATGTGTGGTTATAATGAATAAGTTTTACTATATTGCCACAAAAGCCGTCTTTAGTTATTTTCCGTTATTCTCTTTCTTTCAGTCATTTCATACGGATTACTGGAGTAACTGGAGTGCAGTGAGCAAGTCAAAGGATGTTTTGTGCTGAGGAACCATCACTTTTAGGAAACCACTATGTGGAAAAATGGCTTAAGCAGCCATCTTAGAGTGTGGCAGTCATATCCCTCTTCCCTGCAGACAAATCAAACACCTAAATATAGGGCCAGACTTTGGTGTCTGGGTAATTAAAGTAGAGACATCCCTAAAACAAAATATCTGTGCCAGGCAATTGATGTCTAATACATCCAGGTGAAAGAGCTAGAACAATTCCAGGACAACAATACTGGACATTACTGGACACTGGCATGCAAGCCCAAGCAAAGGGATCAGGTGGAAAACATAGACCCCCTTAGACAAATACACTTAAGCTGGATAACTTAGAAGGCAGAAACTGATAGAACAATGTCAAGATCAAAGACCTCCCAAGACCACCCTGGCCTCCCATTAAAGTAGACCTAAACTCAACATTTTTACTTTACATAAAAGAGTAGACAATCCTTATATGTAAAGAGAAAATGTTATTTTTAATTTTTTTGAGTGCAACACTCTTTTTGAAAAAAAAAATTAAAAAAGGGTGCAGCACTTCCCTTTTTAGTCGTGATCGCCTAGGCCAGGACTTAATGGGAGTGCAGAGCCTCTCGGGATACCTACATCATGCACCCCGGGATGCTTTGGGTCTTTTTTCTGCGCATGCCCGAGATCTTGGACATGTGCAAAAGGGACATTTTTTCTATTAAGGGAAAGAGATGCTCTTGCGTGTGATCGGCTCTCTTTTTTTTCCCTTTACAGTGGGCTACGCCACCCCATCTGACACCTGCGCAGTGCGAGATCAGGTGGCATACCAAAAAGCGGAGGAAAAAAACAGAAGAGAAGAGAAAAGATGGTGCTGGGATGAAATGGAAATTCAGGACGACTCGGTACCAGATCATGGAAAAGACCAGCGCCATCGAGGGACCTGCGGGATTAAAGGTAAGTATTGTTTTTTTGTTTTCAGTTTAGCTCCGCTTTAAAAAAAACATTGTCCTTAACATCTTCAGTCATATCCTTGACAAAGCTAACCGCTCCAAAATTTTACTTGACTGGATGCACACATATGCTTCCCTATACCTAAAACCATATTAATGATTTTTTTTACCTTAACATGTATGCTAATGCATGTGTAATCCTATATTATCTTATATGAAAACCAATCACCTACTGGGCTTCACTGGAAGGCACATCCTGGCAATGCAGCAGGCAACAGTCTCTACCTGCAATCAACACAGATTGAACAAACAGAGAACCATATCTGGCTTTTTTCAGAACATTTTGTAGTACTTAAACACAACCAGCATATTCCATAATTTTAAGTGCATTTTGCTTTGTTGATCTCTGTGGTTGAAATTGTTTATTCTATTTTATATCCTTTGTTTCTTTCTCACTATGCCATGCTATCCTTATGTTTTATACCCTGAATGGTGGATAGGCCTCCTGCCCTGGAGCTTGTCAAGGGCAGGATTATTTTCAACCCATTTTAGGACAGTTTTGTTACACATATTGACAGTACATCTGCCCCTTCTTTTTTTGTCTTCTTTTTTTCTTTCTCCCTCTTACTTCTTCATTCTTTTTCTTTAACAATATACCTCCTCTTTCTAATTTTAAATTGTGAGTTCTGAGGTAGTCCTTTTGATCGTACCCAGTTCCTTTCCCCCACACTTATACCATTTTTTGTTTCGTTTCTGCTTTTAAATACCTCAAAATGATAAAAAAAACTACCCAACTACACTAACCTTATAAGGAGCTCAATCTATATTTACTCCTGCTTCTCCTAAATATCATGCAAATAAGGATTTTAATGTGAAATCCTCATTTACAGAGTAAGTGTTGGACAGTGTCACCAAAACAGGCAAAGTCATAATTAAAAGGAAACTTCTTAAACAAATACATATATTTTTGCTGTTGATGGACAACTAAATAGTCATGTTGCAGCACTGTATGGTTATAGTCAGGTGGGGTCCCAGCACCCATCCACCAGCTCCTGTCCAGTTTCCCAATCTCTGGTTGATCTAATAATGTTTATACAGATACCTGGCTTTCACAATGAAGAATAGAAAATGCAGATATGCAACAAACAAAGTGATTTTGTTGTAGTTAAACATAAATGAACTGATCATTAGCTGCTTTACATATTTGCATAGTTTTCAGAAATAAATCAGTTAAAGATTTAGTTCAACATATTTCATAATAAAGAAGTAAATGGTACCTTTCCCTTGACCTAGCCAATCAACATCCTGAGTTTATGAGAATAATCAAACAACAAAGCATATCCCATTTGCGTGATCCCTATTTAGAACACAGGTACAGGCAGACAGGTAGCCATGCAGTTCAGAAAAATTACTGTAATTATTTCACAGTTATAGTCATGTGTATGATAGGGCTTTCTGGAAGACAGTGTTCCTCGTTATGCAAAATTCATTCTGAAAGATACTCCATAATGCCAGCTGGAAAGCAAGATAAATTGAGCAATGACACTAAACTACATGGCTCTCAAAATGAAATAATGAAGTATTTATTTCAACTGTCAATGAATACATTTATCACCTCATTACCAGCAATTGGGCTATGCAGAAGTATTTTTCTTTATTGCTTTATGGTAAGGTCTCCTTGTGCAAATTTAACTAATTATACATAGAATTGCACCTGTATAGGCTTTATGGCAATAATTATAATCCTAGTGTCATATACATAAAAGGTATTACTGTATGTGAAAGGCTGTACTTACCAGCTAATGTGTGATGCTCTGCATATACGTAGGATTGAAGTCACCTTAGTTACTTTGTAATAAAGAGAGGCAGCATTTGTTAGTTCCAACTTAATTGTAACATTTCTTGTTCCTCAGGTTCATGGTGGTCAGCCAAAGATCCACTACAGTGTTCATGCATGTCTAGCTAACTTGGATTAATGTTGGAAATTTTGATCATACTTGTGTTTTTCATATGTCTAAGGTTTTTGTGCATACAACCATATCAAAATAATGAAGTGAAAATTAAATAATATATAAACATTTCCAGATTTGTAATTTGGTTTGGGAAATAAACTTTGTAAGTCTTTTTATCGCAGGAAAGAGTAAAGACATGACCTTATTGTTAAACTGCTGTTACCTCACTAGCCCATCACAATTTGCATCATAATTGTACGATCTTCAATCTACAAAACTGGTCTGCCTGGAGTCCTGTGGTTTGTAAAGAGAGATATATATAGGTAGGTAGGCATTTGGTCCCTTTGGAGTTGAAGAAAGAAATTGGAAGATAAATTCAGCAACCCACTTAATAAAAGTCCAGAAAATTTGTATTCAACAAAAAATAAAATAGGCCAATTTACTGAAATATTTTTGGATGTTCACTTAGCAAAGTGCATGACTCTGCAAAGCATTTTTCGCTTGGCATAGTGAATGACGTAATACGCTGCTGACTTTAGCCATCCAATTAAGTGTTATTTTTTACTGTAACTATATTTTTTTACACGTTGCATGTGAATGGGTATTCTTTGCAAATTGAATTTTCACCACATTCCCTAAGCTATCTGAACATTTCCTTGCAGTTTTATAGTTCACTTTGCTAATTTATTGGCTTCAACTCTAAAGAGCTACAGGGACCCCCCCCCCCCCTTATCAGGGCTGCAATAATAAAGTATAAACGCCTTAACTGGACTAAGGGATCAGCGAAAAAAAAACAGATGCTAAAGATTGCGTATAATGCCTGTTTCAATTTAAGTTAGGCAACATCCATGTTTTATTGATACCTCAAGTCCAGACTTCAATAATTCATTATTCCATCCTTGATGAAATAAATGGAGATCCCTATACCCCCCCCCCCCCCCCTTCAAAAAAAACAAAACAAAAAAAACTGAATAGCTCATCTTCCTTAACACAAATCTTCCAATCGTTGTGTGGTTGTCATGCTGATTCTCTGGCTGCATTATGCATTATGCCTTATACTGCTTTAGTCTTGTGCCAGCGTTCCAAGTCAGTGACTTTCTCTCATGACAGTTTTCCAATAAACATGAAATTATGTGCACTTAAGGAAAAAATTGTAGTGATTAATAAACAATCAATTCATCAAAATGTTGCTAGCATATTATATTAAAACTGTTTTAAACCTACTCAGTATTGGTATAATACTAAATAGCAGCTGAGACATTACATAAATATGCTTTACTTATTATTATTACACAGTATTTATATATTGTTATTATATTATGCATTACTTTACAAAATCCATGGTCTTTTCATCAGCTGTCCCTCAAAGGAGCTCACGATCTATGATGTCGATGTCCCAACCATAGTCATATGTCTTTAATACAGTCTAAGGTCAATTTTAGGAGAAGCCATTTAACCTAACTGCATGTTTTTTGAATGTGGGAGGAAGCTGGAGAAACCCATGCAACACAGGGAGAACCTGCAAACTCCAAGTAGACAGTGCTGAGATTCGACCCAGCATTGCAAAGCCCAGAGTGCTAACCACTGAGCCACCATGCTGCCCTTTGTACTGATACCATTTGTACCAGTTATTTTGTGACTTACTGCTTACTTACTGCATACAATATCTTACAAATGTAAACCATTGTTGGTATTTATGATGGGGGGGGGGGGGGGGTGCCTATTTAATCTCCACTTTTAAAATTTCAGCATATATAACTGATTTCCAGGGAATACTCATACAAAATAATTGTAACGCAGGAGTTGGAGTTCCTAAATAAAGCTAAAGATAAAAGCTATTTATTTTTTACAACTGATCGTATTCTGAATTACAATTAGTAAAAATATAATAATATATTTTTCAGGAGAATATCAATTCTTTTAACTGAAAAATGAATGTAGAATTATAGTTACTTTTGCAGCCCTGTTGCTCAGGTGTTTTATAGTAAAGTAAATTCAGTAAACCCACTGGGTATCCAAGGATTCTTTTTAAATTTGAGGTGCACTTTTCCTACAAATTGTATTATTAAAGGAAAGATAGTAGAGAAGTTTAGCAAAATGGTGCAGGGTTTTCCACAGTAAGGCAGCAGTGTTTATATTATTTCTGTGCTAGATATTACATTCTATAGTTCTGAGCCAGTAACATACATTTTTCTCTGTTTTGTTATAGTGTTGTAATCCATTCTTTAAGCAAACACATACATCACTGATCTTTATGCAGCAAAAACTGTCTATTGTTTATAAGCAAATAGTGCACAAATTGGGTGATTAAAAAAAAAACTGTATGCGTGGGACCTACATAAAATTAAGTCTCCTTGCTGGATGCTGACCCCAACACAGTAGGAACTAATTGTTGAAATATTGATTTTTTTAGGTTTACATTTTACATTTGCAAATTCTCAAGGGTTGGTCTGCCTTTCTGATTTACTTACATTTAAATCTTCTATTTGCCTTCCGTTCTAATCTTCCTCCGACTTGCAAATGACTGTGCTGGAGGAAGAAAAAAGTAGAAAACACTGAAATGAACTTTTACCCAATTAAAATTTTACAAGTTTTACTGTTTTATCAACAATGATAGAAACTTATTTCTAGCTTTATTAAATATTAATTGTAGAGCACATGCCTGAAATGGTTAGCCACATGCAAAGGAGATGTGATTGTCCCACTGCTATTCCTACAATAAGCTTTGCTTCTCCCTTGATACCCACTCTCCATTATTTTGTTGGCAGCATTTGAATTCAGAGCTGGTTATGATTAACCTGTACAATGTGTTCCTCTTAATGCAAAGCTGTTTTCTTACCCCATTCAATTCTACAAAATGGAAAAAGAAAGCATATAGCCTGAGGCCACATCAAATAATACTAGTGTCAAGCTTTAAAAAACATATTTGTTTTTTGTCCTCCAAGGACAAATGATAGGCATGTAAAGTGTTTTCTCTGTTCCTGTTTCAGGGAATACTTAGTTTAAATTTAACTTCTGTCAGAGAAAACATAATTTATTGTACCTGCCATATATCGTGTATCACCACTCCTGCTGTAGAGGTTAAAATCCTACACAGTAGATGACATGTGCGATTACACGCTTGCAAAACCTGATTATGGTTTCTTTGGGGCTTTTTTTTCTTTTGAAATGCATCATCTTAAACTCTACTACATACTCTATATAAAACAACATACATCTAATGTGGTATTAGATTCTACTGTTTCACAGCTCAGAAAATGGGTTTTACACACTGCTGTTAGTTGCTGATTTCTGTTAGACACCAGCACAAAGTAATAACAACTAAAGTAACATAAAATACAGTTAGATAAGCAATGGACATAGAAGAAACTAGGTCTAGTAAGACATATAAATTTGACCATCTGTATGAGTACAAATCTTGTAAGATCTGTCACATGTCAGTAAACCGTATGGGAAACTGAGTTTTAAGCCGCTAGGTTCTGTTCTGTTCAGTCAGGCTAATATTAACCTGGCAAATGGCATATGGTGGTCAAATATTTCTTTTTACCATAAAATGTAAAGTTCTATAGCCAAACCAATAGAAACCTGTCAAGCTGAATAATAAAAGTAAGAAATCAAGATATTTTCCTAGGATCTTTTTACCTCTACCTACAAGGTGGAAAGCAGCAAAGAGAAAGAAGGATAGCTATGTGTTCTGGGATACCTGGAATTGGTGCCAATAAATTCACCATGGATTATCAAAGAATAGCACCTTGATCTGCCTGCAGTCAAGTACGTTTGGCAATTCTCCCGATGTGGGCCATCATAAATGAGGGAGTGCTGAGAAGTTCCTGGTTTTGCCCCCTTCCAGATGAAGTAGAAAAATGAGTGTGGGGGGCATATGCCAGCCTAATATCTTAGTATGTAACTGTTCAAATATCAGGTTTCTGCGATTCTTAAAACTGTTTTTTCTTTTAGTGAGAAGCTCTGATGGCAGAGTCACAAACAAGTTGGAGTTATGGTCCATCATGAAGTTTTCGTTTCTTCAGGGAAAGTCAGCAAAGGACATTCACACTGAGATGTCACAAACACTGTGGGAGAAGTGTCCTTCCTACAGCACTGTCAAAACCTGGATATCTTGTTTAAAGACTGGGCATTTCACCGATAAAGATGAGCCCCTCAGTGGGCGCCCCCAAACCTCAACTGACCCGGCAACCTGCGATGCTGTCCATGAACTGATTATTGAGGATTATTGAAAAAAAAAAAAACCCAGATACTTGACATCTCACGGGAGTGTGTTGGGTTTGTTATCACTAGTGTTGGTGTTTGAATTCAGGTTCTCCTTATATTCGACCCAAATATGGCTGTTTGAATTCGGATAGACCCGACCCAAAAAACACAGGATTCGACGACGCAAATTCATAAACCAGGTAAACCCTGATGACACTTGAGCTGTCATCAGGGTTTACCTGGTTTATGAATTTGCGTCGTCGAATCCTGTGTTTTTTCCTTTCCCCAGCCAATCACAGAGCACCAAAGGTTTTGAATGAGGAGACTTGTCCCCATTTAGCCTCTAGTGCCCTGGCGATCTTCTCAATGAATGCAGCCACAGTCACATTTATTGAGAACAAATGTTTATTGAGTGTGTGATCTGCAGCACTAGAGGTTTATTACCCTCTAGTGCCGGGGATCTTTCAATGAATGCCACCACGGTCGCAGTTAGAGAAACTCTATCCAAGAACACATACAACTAGTAAAGGGCTGCAAGAGCAATCAGGGGAGCGGAGCTGTCATCTCTGCTTCCCTGATTGCTCTTGCAGTTCTTCACAGTCCCGAAAAATAAACTGAATTTTCCCACTATTGACCTTAATAGTGTTCGAAATCGCCATTCGATCACCCGAACAATATCCCCCTATTCGATCGAATAGCTGTCGAATCAAATAGTGAGATATTCCACCAACACTAGTTATCACCCCTATCCTAGACATGTGCAAGCTTTTAGCAAAGTGGGTGCCGAAATGTTAGAACAGTGATCAGAAGAAGGAACGAGTTGAAGCATCCAAAGCCGTTTTGGCCCATTTTGAAGCTGCATAGGACTTTTTGGTTAGGTTAGTGACTGAGGATGAAACCTGGCTCCACATCCATGATCCTGAAATCAAGGAACAGTCAATGGAATGGCGCCACAGCAGGTTCCAGCAGCCGACAGAAATTGGCTAAAAATGTCATGGCGTCCGTTTTGAGGAACAAAGACGGTATTCTGTTGGTGGACTACCTACCTCAGGACTCTAGTATCACCTGACAGTATTATGCAGTATTATGCTCCTGGTCCAGCTGAAGGAGGCAATTAAGACGAAACGCTGTGTAAAGTTGACCAAAGGGATCCTTTTTTTTTGCAGGACAATGCACCTACGCACACATCCAATGTTGTGGCTGCCAAATTGAATACCCTGGGTTTCCATTTGGTCCACCATCCCCCCTACTCACCTGACCTGGCCCTTTTGGATTATTTTCTGTTCCTGAATTTGAAGAAACACCTTAAGGGGCAAAGTTTTGAGGACATTTCTGATGTCAAAGATGCTGCTGAGAGCTGGTTTGCGGCCCAACCAAAGGACTTTTATTTGAACGGTCTAGAAAAGCTGAAACTATGCTGTACCAAGTGCATCAGTCTCAGGGGGGTATATGTTGAATAAATGTGCTCATATTTCAGAACTCTGGCTCTCTTCTTTCTGGGCAAAGCCAGAAACTTCTCAGCACCCCCTCGTATGCTGAATACACCACAAAGACAATGCAGTTGAGGGATACTTCTGCATTTGTATGTAATTGGTTATTTTTTGTAAAGTTTACTTTTACTACATTTACTAAGCTAAGGTAAATATTCATTTAAAATGCATAATTTATTTTGCTAGGTGAACAACTTATATTTCCCACTACAGTTTTTTCCAAATTGCTCCCACCAATAGTTTATGCTTTGCAGGTAGTCTTACATGAACAAAGATAGAGTAGTAAGTCTTTCAGCAATGTGGATTGTGTAACTAACATGCATCTACCTGCACTGTTGGTGGGACTTGAGAAGAGGTTTGGCAAGCACTGCTTTAATAAATCAGCCTCACTGTTGGTGATTGTGGGCTAATCCCCTTGTTGCAGAAGTTTCAGGGGGTCTCTTTTCTTTTCCATCATGACTGTGCTCCTGCACACAAAGCCATGTATTCTCAACTCTTGTGGAATAGTTTTTTTTTACTATTTGGGATTTCAAACAAGGTAGTTTAACAAGATTATTACAAAGTGTAACAGAACTGGTGTTCACAATCTTGTGGGCATACAGTAAACCTTATATTAAGACAGTGCCCCTGATTCATCAAGCAGAATCGGATTATCGGTCGCGCATTCGTATTAGCGATCCGGAATCGTACGCGGTCGCGCTATTCAGCAACGGAAAAAGCTCGCGCACGGAGCCGCGCTTATCCGACAGCTTTTTCCGGCTGGTAGTGAGGCGAGTGTACGCGCATACTCGCGTCCGGACCGCGGTAATCCGCGATCGATGGCCGCGCGTACGTTCGCGCTTCCAGCGAGAGCGGATTTCATTGATGAATCAGGGGCATTAGGTTTAATGGATTAGGATGCATGTAAAGCAATTTTTTTTTCAGCAATACCTATACAGTCATAAAAGATGGATGCTATATTTTATTATGATAAAGAAAACCAGTGGCCTTAGGTAAACTGAGGTTCATATTCTTTTTGAAGATGGACTCAAGCTTTACTTACTTAATTACTTCCACATTTAATTACCACTCTCAGCTCTTTAAACAAAGAAACTGTACTTTACTGGTAGTTCTATGATCCATAAGACAGCAAGTTGGGCAAATTTATCCAACAATAGCTTCACGTGCCACCTGCATGCATCACAAAGGGAATCTGATACATCTTTGCACTGCCTGCACTCCCTGCTTTAATCCAAAGGCCCTTTAAATAATTCAGTGTCCTGTAGGGATGTAGGAGTTGCCAGAAGAAATCACAGAGCACGAGGAGCAGAAACTGTTGAAATCAGAAGATTCTTCATCAATCAATAACTTTTTCAGTATAGCAAAGACTGGTGCAGAGGGAAAGGGAGTGTTTATTAACAGTCTTCTTTTTAATCAGCAATAGGGTCTTTTTGTACCTTAATAGAATGACTTGTTACTTTCTTTTTATCTAACACTAAAGCAGTAGGAGAGCAGTAAGGATAAAGAGTAATTTATTACCCTTTATCTTTCCTTCAGATATAATAGGATTTTAGAATCAGTTTTGTATATTAATGTAATGATTGAGTGGATTACTCCCATGTCCATTTCACTTGATAGGGAAAACAAAAGAATTGTTTCCAACTCCTTTTCTTATTAATAAGGATGTCAATTTCTGTTTTTTGAATGTTTGGCTTAGTTATGTTTAGACGCCAGAAGTTTCATTAAACAATTTTTAAGCATAATTAACTTTTACTGCATGTTTTCACACACCCAGCTTCAGCTGAATCTTTTAACCTGCAGTTGACCCTAACACTAACTGTAAACCTGGTCACATTTTTTTAACTGCTATTACAATCTCATACTATTAAATTATTACTGCATTGAATACTGTAATGTTAATACTAACATACTATATTAACTATATTAACTATATATTAACATACTATCATACTATATTTTGTTACCTATTTGAAATTCACAAACTTATGGGTTCTGGAAAAATTACATGCAAGAATAAAATTTGACAGAGATTGACACTACACATTTTCACTTTTCTACAATCAAGAACAAAAATGAAATTTCGCAGATATCTACACCACACATTTCTCACCATTTTGCAATAAGGAGCGCTGACATTTAGTTTCTTGTTCCTTGCTTTTATACTTCTTTCTATTATCATGTACTCGTTTCCATGTAAAATCATTAGCTGTGGTGTTAGCAACCTATATTTTTTCCTCATGACAAAAAATGACCGTCCTTACTGACTGGGCCTTATTTATTACACCTCTCCAAGGCTGGAGGGCATACACTTTCATCAGTGAAGCTGGGTGATCCAGCAAACCTGGAATGGATCTGGTTCAGGATTGAAAACATTTGCTAGCAAATAGCAAATGACTTTAAAGAAATCCATTCCAGGTTTGCTGGTGAAAGTGTATCCTCTGCGGTCTTGGATAGGATTAATAAATCAGGCCCACTGTGTTTAGGTTCTGTTGATTTGTATATCTAAAGCCAAAACATCTTTTTACTTTTAGGGGAGAATTACATTTTTTTCATTTGTGTCTCCTTAGGGGGATTTCCCTTCATATCCAGTCATGTGGACATAACAGGAAGAGAGAATATGTCTTTACAATGTGAGGGGAAGCCCCACTTAGACATTAAACAAGTATCCCCAACTGAAATATCTCTTCTGTATTTTTGTTCTAATGACAATTCAATCATTTGGATTTACCCTAATTTTTATGTCCTAGTCATACTGGTGAACTGGACAATTGGAGAGAGTAAATGCCCATAACAAAGACAAAGAGTGCAATTCAAACCAGACAGGAGACTCTCCAACAGTTTATATAAAATGTTTTGTATGTTCACTATTACAATATATCCAAAATGTTTCCATTATCAAATGACGGGTAATTTTTAAAATACAAATTATTTACTTTGTTATTGTTTTTATTTATCTTATTTGGTATTTATTCTTTTTTTGCCATTTTTTTCTGTGACAAAAGTAATTTCATATCTGAATATCCTAAATTTGAAAGTAAATTTCCCTGATGCACCTGAACAATGTTTTTTACCTGATGTACAAAAATACACAAAATATTGAGCATACTCAACATTGAAGGATGTGTAATCATATTCGCTTTACTAAAAAAAGTTGTTTTAAACAAATCATTCATATAAAAAAATCAGGAACTGCTCTTCTGGCATAATGCACATGACTAAATATTTGTATTCTGTAAACATTTGCTTGAATTGGAACAGCATAACAAATTATACATTTGTAGGCAAGCTCCAAACACTTGTATTGCATCCAGATGTACAATGAAGTGAAGGTCTTTTGATGTCTGAAAAACAAACATACCAAAAAAAAACTTTTTACTTAAGAGAATTGCATTTGCCCTTGTGGCTTCAAGTACATCAGAGAAGCAGCTCAGAAATTTCTGATAGAATTTAACAGCACAAAGCTGCAATTTGTACAAGGAAAATTTTGTATCAGAAGAATTTGCCTGACATTTTTGGAGGCTAGACCCTCCTCTGTGCAAATAAAACATAAACTTATTGATCATTTCTTAATCTACTAGTCTTAGACTGTCTTTTATTCTGTATATTATTTGCAGTTTAAAGGGTAATAACTAATATATAGTATTAAAGTTAATTACACATATTTCTTCTAGATTCCTGTAATTCTTTAGGTAGCGTGCTTTGCTGTTTGATTTAGGTTTGTGCGCATAAACATGTCTGGTCTTGTATACATTAAATAGATTGATATCAACTTGTAAAAGAGTATGGTATGCTACAAACCATTGCTGAGGCAATCAATACTTAAAGGGGCCGTGCTGCACCCCTTTTTTTTATTTTTAAAATAAAGGGTTTTGCACTTTAAAAAAACCAAAATTTTTACCTTACAAAGAAAGGTCGTCTACAGTCGCTACAGTCTTTCTAAAAACAGTAATTCTGAACAGTGCACAACCCAGAATTTTTTTTTAAGCTGGGTGGCAAGAAATTGTAGGTGGATGGTGGTCCCTGTATTATGACCCAACTCATCAGTAACCACCCAAAAACAGCCGAGTGGTTACTGAAAAGTGCCAGGTGGTGAGGCAGGCTAAATCTCAACAGAAGTAAATCATCATTCTAAAGACCTATTTCTTTCTGAAAATCAAAAATCAGAACTGCTCCATAGAAATCTGAATAGGATATGAAAGGTGTAGTCCTTTTAACCCTACAAACAACATATCCGTACCTGCAGTGTTAAATAAGTGTGGAAAATTTACAAGTTCCCAAAAAACACTAACAGGTTTTGAATATGCCTTAAGTGAATATTCTAATTTGATTTTTCAAAATGTAAAAAACCATTAAAAATAACATATAAAAATAATTAGATTTTCACAGTGAAAGATTTATGTTAACTAACATCACCTGCCTTCACAATTATTACAAAATGTAAAGGTCATATGCTGAGCCATGCATTAATTGGACATGAAGCTTTCAACGTTCCAAGAAATCTTTGTCAATGCAATCCATAGATAAATGTTAATTATTTCTATATCATATTTTGTTTTAAAAAAAGGATATCTTTTGGCTTTTTGGGGCAGTACATAAAATTGCCATCGTACTAGAATGGAAACAACAGTTTCTTTAAGAATATCATTGCAAATACAAACAGTTTAACTTACAAAATAGCATGCTGACATTAATTGAAAACTTTGCGACCAGACCAAGTTCTGTAGTTTGCATAGCAGTAACCTGTAAAGAAAACACTTTGCATATCAAAATTATTGTCACAAAGTATTCCTAAAATATTTTTGTTTGAATTAAACTTTAATTTTAGATATATAAAAACACAATTCTAAGCCAAGTAATAATTACCTCTTAATGCAATACTCACCCTATTTCCCCAACTTTTGTCTATAGGATTACAGTTTTGTGATCCATCATTTCTCCTCTATGTCAGTAAGTAGGTATTTCTTTTGATTATGGAAATCTTTGCTGCTGTTGACATTGCGATAAAACATTGAGAAGTATTATAGTGAGGGCTTCTTTTATGTATAAACAGTGATTACATTGGTCACATTTAAAATGGAACTAAACCCAAAACAGCAAAAAAGAATACACTTACCTACAATCCCGCAGGGCAGTCCGATCCCTCCGGGGGTGTCCTGCATCGGGTCCCACGTCGTCTCGGCATTCGTCCAGAGAACATCTTCTCGTTGTAGCGCTTTCTGATATGATCTTTTGAATTATTTTTTGGAATACTCACTCAAGAGTAATCTTATTGCGAAGGTCATTTGCCTCTTTTTTGAAAGCTGTGTCGGTGGTGAAGTTTCTTTTGAGTGGTAAATATTGACTGTATGGTATACAGTCAATAAGAGCTTTAGGATGTGCATTCCAGGTTTACAATATACTTTATTCTTCACATAATTGAACTTAAGTGGATATATGATATTAAGTGACACAAGACAACAATAATTGATATCTGATGCATGATAAATTGATATGCTTATGCTTGATAGATATAATAATGTATTGGTATTATTACTCAATTAATCAATATAAGTTAATTTATGATAAAAATTAATGTGGACTAAAATGTAATATTATATTTAATTTATGATTTATGTAGACCGTAAAGTCATTACTGCACACCCCTGAGGAAGCCAAAACTGGTGAAACGTGTCGGGTAAAGACGCTAGTTGATCTTTTTTAGTGTATGTAATTCCAAACCCATGATTTTACAATGGGCTTGGAGAAATGCACATGAATGGTTATTCAATTCTGTATGAATGCTTGTATAAATACATAATTATGTTTTTTTCAAAAAAACTGATTTTTCCCCTTTTTAATCTTACATAAAAATACCTACAGAGAGGCCACTACATATTCCTTTCTAAAAGTATAGGGATACAGAGGAACATTTTCTCCAATCACTTCTACTTTCAGAGAAAAGCAATTCATGTGACAGATAGCAAAGGGATAAATGTTCTTACTGCCACATCTTCAGGTCCCTACATTTTCTTATTTCTGAGAAATAAGGATTCACAGAAGGTAAGTGGCCAGATAAGTGTGACAGGGTAGCACGGTATGACAGGTATAGTTGTTCTTATCCTGTGATGGTACAGCAGAAATAAAATTTTAGGGAGAGTTAGCTACAAAAGTCCCCCACTTATCCTACATCCTACAAGCACCTCACCAGACACTCAGTCCCTCACATATCTTGCAACAGCAACTTGTTATGTTTAGGGTGCTAAAATTTGATAGAGTAGCACCTCATGTTTATATCACAATTGGTGAAAGGGATATGAAGGTTTATACATGAGGATAATGACAGCTGCATGGACACAGACACAGCTCTCAGGGAGCTAACACTATGCATGCTCAGGAAGCTTCCTTTACTTCTGACAGCATGATCCAATAGAGAAATATAGGATATGCATGTGTTCCATCTCCCGCAAGACAACAAGAGAGAGGGAATGAGGAGAGGGCTGGATCTGGCAGGTTCCACAGGCTGGAGGTTGGGCAACTTTGGCCTTTAGGGTTTAATTACTTAATATGGGGCCTACAGTCAATGGTGTAGAAAACATTTTTCAGATGTTAATATTGTGATGGTATATTGTCTTTGTCTGACTAGAAAAGTAGAAATCACTTTGTCTTTAATTAAAGCACATTGTAAAACTAGTATGTGTCTCTTGTCTGTATTTTATATTTATATTTTTTATGATAGTCCCAGTTTATCAGTAATTTTTTTAAATGTACAACTATCCACTAAACACTGTGATTTTGACAAACGTACTCTTTTGAATATAGGGACATTTGCACAACCAAACTGCAGTACCTGTGAATCTTATGGGGTCATGCTTATTTCTATCCCATCTAGCAGTATGTATAGAATATGAGAGGCTGTTGCAAGCTCTAAACTGTGTCTGTGTTTTAAATCTGTCTTCTTTAAAAAGCTTGAAATAATGATTTTCTTTTCTATTGACTGTGATCTTGTATCCAGACAGAATACAAAATTAAACCAGACTTCTAAAAGCAAAGTTTTACATAGCTGCTGTGTAGGCATTGGGCTAGAGAGCTCTGAGATAGGAGAAGGGAGGGAGGGATAATGAGACTACATTACCCTGTATGCATTGAAGCTATCATTTTTTGAAAGTTACAATAATAGTATAAAAATAAGGAAAAATAGGAGATAATATTCTAATTTGTCAATATAAAGCTAAATGAGTAGATCAACCTATCAATCAGTTAACAGACTAATTAACCTATGAATCTAACCCTTAGTAATTAGACCCTTATTAATTAAAATGCTAACTTATCAGTTAATTAACCTGTGTACCGTAATTTAAACCAGAAACTACTGTTTCTAATGGATCCTTTCAAATTATCTGGCAAGGTTTTGGCCATAGGTGTCAAAGTAACTTCTAAGGACCGGGATCTGTGCAGGCACAGTAAAACAAAAAGGTCTCATTTCTGTATGTGATTACTTGGCAGAGACAAAGGCAATGGTATAGGACAAAGAACATAATTTCAGGTGATAACCAAAAAAATACCAATGCATCCTAATGATTCTAAGGCTGTGGCACCCTGAAATTAGCAGTCTTCCACTTTCAGAGATAATAAGGGCAATCTTCCTGTTTGTTAACCACTGCAGCCACATACATTGGCCAGGTACCAACCTACCTCCCACATCACCTACTACATGTAAGTTAGTTGAAGTTAGAATGATACCTAGTTTACCCCCTAAGCACAGAGGTAAAGATGACATGAGTCCAGGCACAGGGTGATCAGAAGGGGATGAATTGGCACAGGGTGATCAGAAGGGGATGAATTGGCACAGGGTGATCAGAAGGGGATGAATTGGCACAGGGTGATCAGAAGGGCATGAATTGGCACAGAGTGATCAGAAGGGGATACATTGGCACAGAGTGATCAGAAGGGGATGCATTGGCACAGAGTGATCAGAAGGGGATACATTGGCACAGAGTGATCAGAAGGGGATGAATTGGCACAGGGTGATCAGAAGGGGATGAATTGTTAAATTTATACAGTTGATATAAAATATTTTACTACAGTATTTGGTTCAGAATCTTTTTTTTCTAGATTTTCCTCCTTTAAAATTGGGTGCTTCTTATATGCCGGAGCGTCTTATACGCCGAAAAATACGGTAATCAGTTGACAAATGTAGGTAAAAAAAAACCTTATTTTTATTTGTAACGTAACTCTAACGTACATATGTATGTATTTTTAACAGCAATGGTTAGTGAGAGTAAGCAAAATTTCTTTTGTTCCCCTTAGTTAAAAGGAAGGGTGGTATAATACTAAACTTGTACACAGAAAACTATATAACCTGGGGCCTGTCTTCGACAATGTAGGCTGCACATGGCTAAGGCCACTTATTGGATGTATGGCTAGGGTCACCCATGTGAATGCTATTAATTAATCTAAAATGTTACATGCTAAGTCGTTAGACATTTAGCTTCTCACAAACTGGTGAAAAGGAGCTGTGATATGCATTAACATAATAATTCACTTTACCTTCCCATCATTTTTGGGCATCCTGGGATTGAGAATCCCACTTCCAGTTATTATTCCCTAAAAATCTGCTTGAACTTTAGTTCCCTATGTCTTGCAAAGATCACTTAAATGATGGTTTTGCTTGTGATGTAATGGTCATATGGTGAGCACCAAACAGAGGTCATATCATGGGTTTGTGCAGGAAAGGTACCTATTTGAGAACTCTTTTAATATATATTTAGGAGTAAATAATAGGATGAAAAGTAGGGGATTTTAGTATAATTTCAGTCTAATTAAAGCAGACCTAATTTAAAATCTGTACCTTACAAAAAATGGTAGACAACTCTTTTATATTTTATATAAGGTAAAAATGACCTTGTTTTTTAGGCGTAGGGGGTTAAAAAATCTTTAAAGCCCGTTCCCTTTCTGTTTTGATCGCTGCAGCAATCAAGACTGAATGGGAGCACAGAGCCTCCTGGGATACGTCATGGATCTCGGGCATGCGCAGAAAAATACTTTTTTTCAAAGGGGTAAAAAAAATGCCAATCTAGGATCAGGAGATGTAGGAAGAAGGCTAAAGAAGATGGTAATGGAGGATAGCATGGGTGATGCAGGACCGCATCCAGTAAACCCCAAGAGGGATCGATTAATCTGCGAAGGTAATGGGTAGTTTTTTGGGTTGTTTTTAGATTACTTCCACTTTAAGCTCTGCTTAAAGTATGCTCCAAAATCATGCATTCATTACTTTATATAATATTTTATATTACTTCATTAGTGCTACACTTTTGTTTTTTATTATTAGTTTCACAAATTTCTTTTGTTAAGAAAAGTGCAGTAATCAGGTATATTTTTCACGAATTTTAGATAAACAGGTTTTGTGTGAATATATGTTATCCACCTCTGTCAATATTTCAAATCAATTTTGACTTCCCTGGGTGACTAATTTGATACAGAGGCACAGGGAGGGATATTTTATTGTCTTTTTGATTACATTTTTCATTTTCTCTCATCTGTGCTGGGAAGTTTCCATTATTTTTGTTTTTATTGTGTGTTGGAAAGTACTGTTATACTTGTACTTCTGTAATTGAAAGTTAATTTTCTTTTCCAGTTTTTCATACATTGTTAATTGTTCTGCTTGAGTTTACACTAATGTTTAAAAGTATCGCTGAGAACTGTATTGTTTTATTTATTTTTTTTTTTTTATTGTGATGGTGTTAATTTGATTTAAACATAGGCAAAACATAACTAATGTTGAAAATAAGTATATTTTGCCTAAACTGGTTGATATATAATATTGTTCTTATATGACCACTGTGGGCTCATATCTATCCACAACACCTACAAAGCGACCAAAACATCTGTCCACTGGTTCAATGCATTAGCACTAGTAGGTTGCTTACATGGCAGAAATTGATGACACGGGTCTTATACAGGTGAGGCAGCATTAGACTTTTGTTTGTTGATGTTGTTGGGTTGATAGAATTTATAACAGAATCAGCATTCCTATTATTTTATGAAGCTACACCACACACACTTTGACTTAGCCCCATTGTTTGTTCCCAAGAGCAATGCAATTCTAAGTACGCTGGTGTAAAGGCTTTACCAGGTTGAAAAGGGAACATACCTAACAGAATCCCTGACAGTAAGAACTTTTAACCATAGGCTGTTGTAGTTTTCAGTGTTTCATCACTACTATTCTTTAATTACATATTGGTTCTTTTTATTTTATTTATGGGTTTTATGTACTCTTGTGTTCATTCATCCTTACTTCAATTGTGTGTGACATTTGACCTAAATGTGGGAAACAGCAAAGGCTTTTGATAAGATAAATGACATTTTTTTTCAATCACACATGTAGTATGCTCTCAATTTCATCTTAGTGACCATGCTAGGGAAAGCTACATGTTCTCTTTTGATGATCTCAATAGAGAACCATCTGGCACATCTTTCTAAAGATAAACTTTGCTTTATATTTTGCCCTATACATAGCTCAGTGCTGTATATTTTCTCTAACTAAACCTACACAATTGGCCTGTTAAATTTAGAACTTTCCAAGGCTAGAAGATTATACACTTTCCTCAGTGAAGCTCAGGTGATCCAGAAAACCTGGAATGGATCTGGTCCAGGATTGAATACATTTTCTAACAAATAGCAAATGATTTTAAGAAATCCATTCCCATTCATTTCCTTTCCCATTCAATCCCAGGTTTACTGGATCACCCAGCTTTACTGATGAAAGTGTATCCTCTCCAACCTTGGAGAGCTTTAATAAATCAGGGCCAATGGCTTTACTTGATTTCTATCTATCTATCTATCTGTCTATCTATCTATGTAATATTCTGTGGCCTACGTACTGTTTTGCCTTTACATCTGTTTGATTTGTAACCTCGTAAATTAAACCAATCTTCACCAAAGTATTAAAAACCTAGCCATCCAAACCAAGTTCATCAGCATTTGTATGCATCAATAAACTTGACAGTAGCTCATCATACCAGATGCACATTTCTTGTTCTCTGCTGCAAGTGTCATTTATGTTCCTATGACAAAAGGCATTTTATATTTGGAATGATAAAGTTGTGTTGTTGTCGCAATGCTGGTAATATAAATCTCTGCATTGTTAATGTAAAGGAAGGTATCTTTTTGCAGAATGTAAACTAAAGCTGCGTACACACTTCCAATTTTTATCGTTCAAAATGAACGACGAACGAACGACGAACGATCGATTGGGCAAAAATTGTTCGTAAAAAAAGTAACCAACGACGCCGACGAACGAGGAAAGTCGTTGGAAATGAACGACCGGACCGGCGGATTGGATTGGACGACGATCGTTGACCATCGTTCGTGTGTACGATCGTTCATTGATCGTCCATGGTCTGAGCATGCGTGATGAACGAACGTTCCTGTGGTGCACGTAACTTCCTGTATCGTTCAAACGATCGCATCTATTGTGTGTACAATATCTACGAACGATCGTGTCGTTATCTGTATGTACAGGATCGGTGCTATACGATCGTTCGCAGATATCGTGCAGGATCGTTCGTCGTTCGTTTACCAACGATAATAATCGAATTAATACAAGTCAGACACATGTAAATCTTAGAGGAAAGTATTTATGTTAAAAAAACATTTTTCTTATTATTTTTCTTATCAGGAACCTTTTAGTGATGTTCTCCTAATTGTTCCATGTTACATTACTTTTGCACTGAGAACAGTTATGTGTGGCCTCTCATTGTTACATAGAAATATCACAGCTGTGTGTATGTGCATGGGTCAGGTCCATAACATCATCTCCACTTTGGACTGCTCAAACATACATTGACCAAAAAGTTTAAAAATAAAATGACTGTTTATAAGGATGTATATGAGTTTTCCGAGGGAAATGATAAGAAGAGTTACTTACTTTTTTACAAAAAATGGAACAAAGAAAATGTATTGATATTGTCCCCATCAAGCCATCTAGCATCTCATTAGCTCTACAGAAAAACCAGGGCATAAAATAAGCTCTACCAAACAGAAATAACAATTAGTCTTAAATATTCTACATATCTCTAAGAGTAGGTAAAAGATGCATTTTAAACTTAAAAAGAAACTTGAAAATGTACTGAACTTTAGGATACATGTGTAAATGTACATCTAAATTCCTTTTTGCTAATTTGACTTCTCTAAACATTTAATTAAAACTGCAATATATTACCAAACTTTTCTACAATGTTAGATGGTTTCTATGTTTGTGATTTGTTTTCTTACAGTACTCATTTTCCTGAAATATTAAACAAGCGTAAAGTGACTAATGCACATTTTCAATCCTCATGTAATCTAATTAAAAATTGATAACACACATAATTTTGATTTCTTTCTACAATAGTCAAAACTCTTGTTTTCCTTTATAAGTAATTAATTTTTGTACACATCTTCTTTAAGACAGACATTAAATTTGCATTTACATCAGACTTTTAGACTTTGCTTTGTATGGATGTTTGTTTAAGAAAGACTTTGGATGGTCTCTGGAGAAAGTCTACATTTTATGTGCAAATACAGCTTTATAAAATGAATGTTGTCTCGAGGCTTTTTATACTAGTTTTACTAATAGAAAGTGACTATGTTTTTTTTTCTTGCGAATTAACAAGAGAATGTATTTTATAATTGTTCTGCATATAAAAACAGAGAATTGCATATGCTTGTATTTGCCAACAGTTGTGCTACACTGCAGTCTTTTTACAGCCATTATCTGAAGCACAAAATGTTTTACTGTTAACAAAAAAAGCAAATTTGTGTAATTTGAACAGACAAATGATTTTGGTATGAGTTTGTACACTTACTTGTTTATCCTAAGTTATATTGCATTTTTTTTTAGATATGAAGGAACTAAGCACATTTTTCACCGCAGCTTGATGATTTAGTATACTAAGACTGCCCTCTATAGACAAGCAACATCCTAACATGACAGTATAGTAAATGTATTTTGTAGTAAAAAATGTCATTCATGTCCATTGACTACGTTTCTCATTATACCTTATTAGTGGTATTGTTTCATTTATGAGACATAATTGAAATTGCGTCCAGTATAATGGATGAATGAGCAAGATATTTTTACGAGAAAAAAGTTTTTTTAATAGACTTACAAAATTTTGCAAAGCGTAATTAGATTTGTAATCTGATTTATTTTTCAGATTAATGGTGGATGTATAACAATTTAATTAATCTCTGATATTACAATTGGCAGAGAAATCTCCCCTATTCCCCATTGGTCTCGTGTAGTCTTAAAAGTGGGATCACCATTGTAAGAGAAGGAGGGAAAGAATCAGTATTGAATTGACAGCTGGTCCTTTGGAATACTCATTTATTACCTATTTATAATTAAAATGATAGTTAAAATGAAAGCAATTTTTGAAAAAAAAATATGTTATACTAAAAAAAATTCCTTCCCTGAGTATTTTCAGGAATATTGTTTAGTTTGCAGGGACCATTTGAGACCCATGGTGAACTGCATCATTCTGCCGCAAGCTCAACTGCGGTCCCACCCTCCCCTATTGAAGTGAATGGTAGCAGTTGAAAGCCATTACATGCATATGCCTGTACACAGCTGCAGCAGATCATGGCATGAATCCAGAGAATGACAAGTCGCTTTTGTCACAGTTTGCTATGCGCCCCAGAGCAGCTAACCACACAGGTTTCCACCACAGGTATGAAAGAGCCCTAACTGGTTAAAATACACTTTTCCTTTTTGCATTTGGCCTTTTACAATGAATGGTTGAGTAAAATATTGGAACTGCATTTTTTTAAAACCTAGCATAAACAGAACATGATGGCTGCCAATAAAGACTCGTTCTTTAAAAGCTACCTGGTTCACTTTCTGATTTCTTTTCCTTGAGTCCCTTCCACCAGAACAAGCAAGTAAATTCCCTAGCTCTGTCCCAACTCGTATGTCATTGTCCTCTACTTCTAGGAGTGTCTGTTATGGGGTTTCTTACAAGGGGATAATCCAGAGGTTGCTTGGGGTTCCTTGAGCCATGAGCAATTTAGACTTCTCAGGTCAGTTACAACTGACACTTGATCTTTTGGCATATCTGTGAAGGGGCATTCATCCCACTGGCCAACAATGTAAAAGACATTCTTCCAACTATCACACGTACTGTCAGCTGGGGAAATAGTAATTATAGCAGGGCTTTCCTGAAGACCTGAAAGTTTTTTCAAGGGCTCCCCCATGCTTGAAAGGTAAAAGCAGGCTGCTATAAAGTATTGATTTAGTGGATATAGAGTCTGCTGGGGCTGCTGATATTACAACCAACATTGGTGGCATCCTATTGTGTGCTGCTTCCCCACCTCTTAGATTGAAAGCTGTTCCTCCGGTGTCATTGTCTGTATCTGTATTTGTAACCCCGATTTATTGTACAGCGCTGCGTAATATGTTAGCGCGATATAAATACTGTTCATTATTATTATTATTATTATTAATATTATTAATAATATTAATTATAGTAATAATAATCCAGCAGCAGTTTTACGGACTTTTTTTTACTATGGCAAATGCTAGAAGTTTAAAGTTGTATGTCCTGGTTTCCCTCATAGAACAAAATTATCTTTCAGTTCCTACTAAGAATTTACCACATGGCCCACGCATTTACCACAAACCATGCATCAAAGTATATTTGTCATTAGAAATGGGGACATGATCTTCCTAAATATTATTGGTATAATTGATTTATAAAAACTGATATATAAAAAGGAGCTTTGAATGATAAATCAAATTTTCTTCAAAAGTTTTTTGTTTTTCCAAGCAACCAATTATGTTCCAAAAAAAAAATTACATTTAAAGTTCAATCCAAATGTTTCCTGATTTCATCATATTTATCTAATTTATATTTTAAAAAGTTCTTGGTTAAATAAAAATTCAGCAAATTCAGCAGGTATTGCTTTTTTTGGCAGAGCTTTATAAATATGTCCTAGAAATACAAGGTAAAGAGTAGTTGGATCGATATTGTGTAATATTTCAGCCTTTTTTGCTTTATGATTTGCTTTTAGACATTTCAAAACTTTTAGGTTATGTTTAAAATCATTCATATTTGTGTTTTTATGTGTTCCTAATGGCTTGTTCATACCTGAGTTTTTTTAAGTGTTTTGAGCTGTTTAAATGCTTAAAAAATCTTGCAAAAAACAGTAAACAATGGACTGATTAGGCCCGTTCATTCATCCTTCATTTGACAGGCAGCAGGAGGTGGCAGGGGGTGGCAGCATTTCCATTTGCTTTTGTGAACACTCAGTGTAGCGTTCAGGGTGGTTTGACACTTCTGCCGCCTCCATAGACTTGAATAGTTGTGTTTAAAAACACCTAAAAAGGCTTGTAAAGGCATTCGCAACTGCTTAGGCATTTTTGCCTGCAAATGATGCCTAGCTTTGCATAGTGGGCCT
Organism: Pyxicephalus adspersus; assembly: GCF_032062135.1. Lineage (NCBI taxonomy): Eukaryota > Metazoa > Chordata > Amphibia > Anura > Pyxicephalidae > Pyxicephalus > Pyxicephalus adspersus. Next base: position 78,600,769 of record NC_092862.1, on the reverse strand, counting down.
CCAGTAGCAGTAACCCACATGTTCTTTGCCGCATGTCTGAACAAGCCCTAAATTCTTATTGTCAAACTTTTTATTTTAAAACAGTGTGTCATGATTACTTGTGGGGCAATACCACAAATAGCAATTGGAAAGATGGCAAAATATCTTCTTGCATGGAAAAAGATAAAACCTTAGCAAATTATTTAAGGTTAATAAAGCATTTCAAACCCCAAAAATAAAATATATAACACATTGCAATTTACCCTTTCTCAGATGCAGTGGCTGATTTATTTTAATATATATTTGCCTGGTATTTATGCTAGTCACACTTCCAGTCCAAAGGTGACAACTCATCTTTTGGTATCAGGAATACGAAAACTTTGTAGGACTACAGGACCCATCATCTCTTCTACTGTCCATAGAGGGGTGTGGTTTTGTCAGTTTGAATTATACCAGCACAGCTAGTTAGGAACAAGAATTCCATCAAGATTAATAGGTATCTTCAGCACATTTCAAACTGATAAAACAACTGTTTTCAATTACAGTTGAAAAGGCACAAAACAAAGATAGGAGATATTAGGTTTAAACCTAATAAACCCTAGGAGTTTAATGCTAATAAATAGACCCTCTCTCTATAGTTCAGTTTTTGAAAAAAGATTTACTGTTAAAAAATATGTAAACGTTTACCTGCCTGAACTTCCAGGTGCCACTGGAATGCCATTATTTCTAAAAATGACCCTCACATTCTAACCAATGTGTCCTGTAATTGGTGCTGGACTGAGCTAGTGATTTAATGCCTGTAAGTAAACTCCTTCTTTAAAGTGGTGGACATGGCGGTACCAATTTTACTTGGAACTAATCTAGGTCACTTATATATGACCTTTCTCCCACTGTTGATGGCACCAACGGCAAGACTGTGCAGTAGCATCAGGAATGAGAAATATTAAAAAATATATCATATATACCTACAAAAGCAATAAACTACAAGAATACAAGATTTATTTTCGCAATACGTTCAGAGTAAATTTAAAAAAACATGGCATGACCATATGAAAAAACAATATAAAATGTTTCTAAAATTTTACTATTGACTTTCTATGTCTACGATTTAAATTTTTATCTGGAAGTTCATACTTTGCGCTAAAGACAGTGCCATTTATTTTTTTTTCCTTAAATGTTACTATTCCTTTTTTGTGGTATAATATAATAATAAAGATAATATATAAAGCCTTACCTAGTTTTATAAGTTTTATATGACCTATACTGACATCTGGTGGTTGTAGGTATTAAATTCAAGAATAATTTATATTCTAAGAATATATTCCATTTCTAGTAAAAGTTTAGATTTATAATACTTATTATTTACACATTTTAGTTATTGTAATTGTTAATAAACAACAATTAGTGCAATTAGATAGCTATGGATACTAGTAGGGTCCAACCCCAACTCATATTGACCTCAATATTGACCTTTTTTTTTTTTGATCCCTCGCTGTACATCAAAATGACTCAAACATATTACAATATGAAATATAATTTATTTACAAATATTAAAATGTATCCATGACATAACAAATGGTTGCTATAAATGCTTTAAAATGGTTCTAAATACAACTAAGAATGTGCCTGATTTTTAAAGCTCTTCAAGGCTTAAGAGTATACACTTTCATCAGTGAAGCTGGCTGATCCAGAGATGCATCTGCTCCATGATACAAAACATCTGCTAGCAAATAACAAAATGACTTTTTGGTTTGTTGGATCACCCAACTTCACTGATGAAAGTGGATACTCTCCAACCTTGGAGAGCATTAATAAAGCAGGCCGATTGTCTTCAAAGCCATGTTCAATCCTAAACAGTGTTATCAATTATAATCAGAATCATAATAACCTATTGTAACCAGAAGTCCCCTATTCCTGCATTAGGGCAATGCAGCTCCAAAGCACATTTGTTGCAGTGCACCACAATGCATAGTAATTCAGTAATGTGCATTGTGGTATGCATTGCCAGACTATAGAAACTAGAACTAGACAAGGGTGCCTTAATGCAAGGCTACTTACTACGTCTAATTTAAAAATCAAATGCATTTCTGTCCCCCCCCCCCCCCCGAAAAGAAAGGGTTGCACAACAAAATTCATCAGCACTAATGCATTATGCATGAAAGCACTATTCCTACAGACAGAATATCTATTTCCAGTAAGTCCTAGGAGGGCTTAACAGAGAGGACTTCTATATTAGATATTCATGCCCCCAAATTTCGACTTGCACCTGGGGTATTTGTTCTTCATGTAGGCACTTTACAAACACTCTTCTTCCTTTACATATGGCCATATGCAATGTAGATGTTCACTTCCATCATAGTTTTTCTACTATTTATACAAAACCTAAATCTGCAGTGCTGTGTATTGGCATGTGTTCCAGTCCTATGACCTAATTTTTTAAAATTCTCCTAGACTGGAGAAGATAGACTACTATGAGAGATCCAGCAAACATGGTATGAAACTGATATGGATCCAGGATTGAAAGCATTTTCCAAAAAATAGGAAATGACTTTAGGAAATCCCTTCCAGACTTGCTGGCTCACCTAGGTTCTCCCATGATAGTCTTATCTTCACTCAAAGAGCTAAAGAGCTTTATTAAATCAGACCCATACAGTGATATCTTTTTGATACTTTGCTTATACAAAGGTAATATTGTTTCATGCACATATTTTATTCCTAAAACCATAAACATACGTACCCAATTGCGTGTGTGAATCTGTTGTGTGTGCACATGAACTTGAGCCTCGCCTTCTAAGATAAGAGAATTTATATATCACTCATTACTTTAAATAACTCTTTCTTCCTGAGTGCAATGCAATCATATTCCTATTTTGGAAACCACAAATTAGTATTAATGTGGTCTTCAGGAATTTCTTTTTTTCACCCTAAATTATAATGTTAACATGGGCAGCGTTTGATCTTTTTACCATAAAGCTGCTTTGAGCTATTTACCAGTTAAACATGTGAGCTTCATCGTGCTCATTTTTCACAAGCCTATTTCACTGAAACAGCTGCTTAATAAATGATGATTATCTCCAGCTGCTTTAAGGCTTACTACAAATGTACAAAGAAAAGGCAATGCTAATCATGGCAGGTCATGTTATAAAAGTACTGTTTCTACACGATTTATAAAGGTATTCAGGTCTTTACTGCAGCGAAGGAGCCTTTTAAAGTGATCTTTTTCAAAGTAAAATACAAATACAAAGAATATTAATATAAAAATGGACATTTTTAGACAGCTTTTCAATTTAGTAGTTTCAATACATTTAAAAAATATATGTAATTCCTTATATATGTAATATATATATATATATATATTATTTCCATTCTGTTTTATTATGGCTGCAAATCATTTTTTTAGTAGAGGACAGTGGACAATACTAATCAAAAATATTCCTTTAAACATTCGGCTTGTTGAATTTTGGCTTTAGTTGAGCTTTGATACATTTTTTTTTACAATGTTTGCATGCTTCTATTTGTCTTAGTCATATGGATAGTCTGCAACCTGTTTGCAGCTACATTCTGTTTACATGCTAATGGTGGCAACCATGGAACTGGCTTGTGTAATGTGCGTACTCTACTAAAAGCCAAAGGATAATAACATGGAACATGAATATATAACATGGAACTAAAAACGTTATTTGCTTGTGTAGCGCTGACCTCCCATAGGGGCAGACGACATGTTGCCAGGTTTTTACATGTTGAAAGGAATCACAGAGGCTTGTACGTTTTTAGGGGTATTTTTTGCAACACATTTGGAGAGATGGTTAGGGTAGCAGTGTCATACAGTGGAAGTTCACATCAAACGACAAATAATCACAGTCAACACTGACAGGTGATCTCTAGCATCCTTGGTAAACTATTAAATCCATGGTGTGGAGTCAGAAAAGCATCTCACCTCCTGGAGTCTTCCCTTTGAAATGACAATTCCAAACTCAACACCAGCAGGATCCTGTCGTAAAGTTCCTACCTTTTGGGTCCCTTCTTCTTTGGTTCCCCTTGTTGAAGGTAATTCTTTCACCACTGCAAACCAGACTCATTCCCTCAGTGGTTCAATATTCAGACCCCAGCCTAGCCAAGGGCAATCTGGCTAGGCCTAGCCACAGGGCCGACCTGCATTCTCTCCCCAAGTTTGTTCTAGTAATCCATGATGAAGGTGCCCTTAAACTCACACATTAATCTCAAACACATTTAACATGTTTCTAGAGCCTGTGTAAAATATGGCAAATGTCACAATGGGTCTAGCAGGTGAATGTACCAAAGTATTGCTTGGTTCCTACCTGGATTCCTCCCCTGGGACACAAGGTAGCCAGCCATCACTCTCTAGGGAGAACAGGTTTCAGAACTGTCCAGCAAATACTAATATTAACCCCTTGCACCTTAAAGACTTTTTTTTTTTACTAAAGAGGCAACACATTTGTATGAAGGAGCAGCTATCATTTTAATTTGTAGCAGATTTTAAAATACTGGAAATATTTTTTACAATACATTTACAAAGTATATTTACACAAAAAAGCTTAAGCACATAAAATCATATGCTTATGCAGATGCCATCTATTCTTCTATAGGATATGTGTTTATTTAAAGAATTCAGCCAAATATCAAGAGGAAGGTTAAAGGGCACTACTCAAGACAAGATCATTACCATATAAAATTACTAATCCTAGAGATATGTTGGCGATTCAATCTTTCTGCTAGTAAGATATTTAACAGCTTGAAAACAGTAATCTCACTAGAACCACATTATCTCAATGCCAACATTTAGGTAAATCTCTCAGTAGAAACGAGATTTAATCACCAGAGCAGCCCTAGCCTAAATCCTTAGACATAATCTGGGTTCCTAGCCATCATTTTTAGCTAAATAAAATAATTAAAACAAGTTTTTAACAGAAATAATGCATATCAACCAGCCCAGTGCCTTTTGTACCAAAACATAAACAAGAATATTGTGCTTATCATATTAACTTTCTTTTTATATTAAACTTACAGGAGATATTTAATTATGTATCCAAGACATTTATTAGTTTACTTGTAACTGTTTTGGAAAATGAATAGGTAGGAAGAGGAGATAGAAATTAAACTGACAGTATAACATCCCTGTTTGTTAATATGCAATAAACACATAGCATAGTGTTGAAACAACAGTAACACCTATGTTTGCAACATCACTCAAATAAATGGACACATTTTCTAGATATTAGTTATTGCAACCTAATGATATGTCATTTCATAAGAAAATTAATCATAGTATATTAGACACTCCAACACTGGCTCTGCAATTAACCCTGCTTGCAGGAAAAAAAATGTAATTAAATAGAGAAGATCATTATGTCCCTACATTCTCTAGACGATTATAGTATCAATTATGTTTTTATGCAGAAACATTTTTATTCCATGCCTGTAATGTCCTAATACTTCTAAATTAGCATCAATAAGTAAACCCTGTCCTGAAAATTACTACAAAATGTAACATTCTGTCTCTAGGCCACCCTAGCATTTGAAAAGTTTCACAATGCTTCAAAGTAAGGCCACTACTTTTTTTTTAAAACATCTCAGTGACAAAGATGTCAGTTTACTTTCCAGACTGAAATGCTTTATTTCTGTATTGTTGAGATCCTAGAGGACATGATTCATTCTTCAGCTCCAACTTATGCCAATTTCTGAACACATGCTTACCTGCACTTCTGTTTAACCAAATGGGAGTGGTTGGGAACCTTTTTGTGCACATTTGCATTGTGTTTGCCATACAGCTCCTGGAAGTTTAAATGACACCAATGATCTTTTTGGCTATTTGTAAGAGTGACATTCTTTCCACTGGCCACCACACTATTGTAGTGTGACCTGAGGATATAGTAACTATGGTAGGGTTCCCTAAAGATCTGAAAGTTATTTCAAGGGTTCCCTCATGTTACAAAAGATGAGAAAGCTTGATAAAGCATAATATAAATATTTGGAGCTTTCACACATTAGATTTGCCTGTCTCACTCAGTTTCTCACTACTAGAGTTTTATACCTCCTACGCCTAATTTGCTTGGTCATGTTGTATGTATGTATGGTCATCTTGTATATGTATGGTCATGTATCGTATATTGTCCCATTTTAAAAACAAATTTAAGTCTATTTAAAAAACCGCAGTAAATTTATTAAGCACTAATGTGAATTGCACTCCACTGGCTTTAGGAGTGCAGGGGGAATACAATAAAAAAATGATAGGAGGGAAATATAAAAATGTGGTCACATGATTGACTGCCAATCAATTTTAAAGCTTTTTCTGCTTAAATAAGCAATGGGGAATAATAGGGAACTGCAAGATTTACACCAATGTCCAGGTTGCATGAATTTGCCAAATATGTAGATTGTGCTGTATAAATCTATATATATAAATTGTGTGTGTGTGTGTACCACTCAAAAACGCATGGCGACATTTTAACCAAACTTGCTATTCATATGACTGAGAATCATGTGAGTACACCAGTCATCTTTGTACAGCCCTGTGCTATATGTCAGAGCTATATTTGGATGTGTATATGTCATCACTAGGAAATGCATGGGGACATTTCAACCAAACTTGCGGTGACATATGACACAGCTGTATAATAATAGTGTGTGACTGTGGGGGGACATTGGAGTGTCAGCTCCTCTGTACAGAGACTGATAGGTCTAGCTCAGTGTTTCATTGTACAGCACTATGGTATATGTCAGAGCTTTATAAATCTATATATATAAAATTGTATGTATGTATGTATGTATGTGTGTATGTATATATGTGTGTATGTATGTGTGTAAACGCATGGAGACATTTCAACCAAACTTGCCATATATATGACTGAGACTCATGTGAGTGCACCAGTCATCTTTGTACAGCGCTGTGCTATATGTCCCAGCTATATTTGGATGTATGTATATCACGACATTTCAACCAAAATTGCTAGACATATGACTCAGACTCATGAGAGTGCATGGCTGATCTTTATGCAACGCTGTGGTATATGTCAGGGGTATATTTGGTGATCACTATGAAACGCATGGAGACATTTTAACCAAACTTGCTTTGTTCCACCATCACTCGGAAACGCATAGAGACATTTAAACCAAACTTACTGGATATATGACACCGCTGATCTTTGTACAGCACTGTGGTATATGTCAGAGGCATATACCTCTGAAACGCATAGAGACATTTAAACCAAACTTACTGGATATATGACACCGCTGATCTTTGTACAGCACTGTGGTATATGTCAGAGGCATATGGATGTATAATATTAGTGTGTGACTGTGGGGGGACATTAAAGTGTCAGCTCCTCTGTACAGAGACTCATAGGTCTAGCTCAGTGTTTCATTGTACAGCACTATGGTATATGTCAGAACTATATAAGTCTATATATATATAAAATTGGATGTATGTATGTCTGTATGTATGTGTGTATTAATGTGTGTATGTCATCACTAGGAAACACATCGAGACAAAAAAACCAAACTTGCTAGACATATGACTCCTAATACTGGTAGTTCTATGATCCACAAGACAGCAAGATGGGCAAATTTATCCAACAATTGCTTCACATGGGACATAAAACCGAAACCGAAAACCGAAATGAACTGCTAGGGAGGTAAAAAAATCAGACCAATGGTCTTAATTGGGCCTGATTTATTAAAGCTCCCCAAGACTATTCAACCCGACTGCTATTAGAATTTGTTTTGTTTACATCTGGGTTTAGATGTGCTTTAAAAACGTTACTAAAGCCTCTATTTTTTGGCTCAAACAATTGATCATTTTAGTTTAGTTTATATTTAAAAATATTTACAAAGATGTCCCAAAATGCCTATATTATTTTATTTTACAGACAGCTTTTTTTTTAGTAGTGTTTCCCTAAATTTGTGGCTCAAAGAGAGCGCATTCCCAAACATAAATCACATGGTTCCCCGGTGGAGGAGCCGAGACATGGCTTTAGTGTGTACTACTTGGGCATGTTTTAAAATCTGTCTGTAGCTCTCAGCGTAAATGGACTAGGCAACACAGGCCAAAACAGGAAGAGAAATGAGCACTACTTTAAATTGTTTTTTTCTAATGAACAGGCTTGAAACAGATCATCAGATAAACAGGAAGCCAATAAGCACTACTTTATTTTACATTAGTAGGATTTAATTATATTTTCATTTTGCGTAACTGGAATGTAAAACTGCACTTTTTTTTTTGTTAAGTAAAAAATTGTGACCTGGGAGCACTGGCTTTCTGAGGAGCCAATTCTGTTATTAGTGCTAATAATTATCTGAAGAGTTCCCTGCAATGCTGAGAGTCTTCTGCAATTATACTTGCAATGTATATTTTACAGGTTCTATATTATCCGATTGTGTTCTCTTGCATACCCTTGTAAAACATTATGGGATTTCATTTCATTTCTCTAGCACTTTCTCTCTTTTTTACCTTTGCAAAGATTATCCTATTTAAACTTTTCATTATTGCAATTTCAGTATCCTTAACTTTAGGAGAAGAAATAACATGATTACATTTTACTAGTATCCAGAACTTTATTTTTCATCCAATCATTTTTTTCCCTAACAAATTTGGAAATGTTTATTTTTGTAAATATTTCTATTGAATTTCAGCTGCACATTTGCTGTACATATTTCAAAACTACAAATAAAGTATGTTTTAAATAAATAGTTTTTGTAGCCCCTTAGTTTATTACTTAATTGACCAAGAGTATGTGTACATACAGTGTTTCCAACATTCCTGGACCTGCAAATTAAATTAAGCCAGTTAAAAGTTACAAAATCTGGTAATACCTGGTAATACCTCCAGATAATGTCCTCTAAATTGTCCACGTACAATTTTTGTAAAATAGTTGCCCTGTTGTGTGCTTTTAAATTTGTACTTTACTAAATCTACTACTAACTTTCATATTCACTTCGGAGAAGTTGAAACCTTTTATAATAAACCACCATAAATAACAAGAAAAAAGACCATTTCCCATTGTTGGGAATTGTTTTTTTAATTTGTATATGAATTTAAAAGTTCTGAAGTATTATTTATTTAAATTGGTTTACAAGAAACTTAAAATTATATTATTATTAATCCTTTTTATATTTATATAAACAGTTCTTTTGTCATCAATCTATGGAGAAGGTTTCATTTAAAACTAGTCAGAGAAACATTATACATACAAATTACTTCCCCCACCATATTGTCCTACCTATACTTTTTATGCATGTAAATGAAGTCCACATCAGAATGCATTGTGCTTTAGAAATGCATTACGGCAATGGGGCCCAATATGTTCAATGCATTCAGGATGCACCAGGATGCTTTGTAAAACTTTGCATTAAACCAATGCAGTATTCTATATGGGTTTTAAAGAGAATTAACGAGACAGCATCTGTGGAGACAGCAGAATTGCTTTCTATAGAAGTCTTTTTTAGCACACGATAAGTGGGCAAAAAGCAGTGGGACCCGGGCCTTTACCTAAACTGTGTCTAGTGGCAGAATCTCCTACTAAAAAAACATGCTTGGCCTTTACTGTGCAACATCCATTGTTACTGCAAAAGCAGTTTTGATTTTTATATATTCTGTTGCAGCACTATTACTTCTAAACTTGTGTACTTCTAAACTTACCAATTATTATCAAGCAAATTGTCATATTTTTTAAAAAACCAACTAAAAAATAAACCCAAAGTGAACTAGATTATACAGATCATTTAGTAACTATGCATAAATGTGTTTATTTACTCCATGTAGTCTTTGTACATTTAAAATAAAAAAAAGTTTATTAAATTATATTATCTGCAGTCTGCAGGTGTACTTTGTTTTGGATTAAGTACATGTCTCATGGATTTACTAAGTTTGCAACAATTTATATGGAGAGGGTGCATTGTACAATTTCCAGGTGACTAAACGCACACAGTTATGTATAACTGTAACCAATCCACCTGGCTCAGTGTTCTATGGAAAATGTAATTGCAATACTAAATATAAAACAATAAGTACTTACCAGACAAAAACTCAGGTATTAGGCTGACTATAAAAAGGTTGTTCCCATTCAGTCCAGCAGTCTATTCAGTTCTTTAATTAAATTGACCATTTTGACCATTGAATTTCCTAATTCAGTCAAATCAAATGATAGATATGGAGTCTAAAATTAAGTACACATATTCACACCAGTAGTGTTGTGTTGTAACAAATTTGTTTTCAGAACTTATCAGTTCAATAAGAAATGCAAGATGGGAAGTAGCAGCCAGGTGCTGTAAATGCATTTAATTGATAATCAGCAGGTGTGACCACCTATATAAAAGCAGAGATTTGGCAGTTTGCTGGTCTGAAGCATTCCGGGGTGTGTTAACACAATGCCAAAGAGAAGTAAAGACATCAGCAAAGAATCTCAAAGAAACAATTTTAGCTGCCCATCATCAGTCAAGTCCATCACTCTACAGTGATGTTGTTCACAAGTAGAAACTATTCAAGACAAGAAGTTGCAAATCCTAAAGGAGTGGACATCTCAGCAAATTCACCCCAGAAGTCAGAAAGAAATTGCAAAAATATCTCAGACTCCACATGCCTCAGTTAGCATGTTAAATGTTAAAGTTTATGACAGTGCAATTACAAAATGAAAGAACAAGTATGGCTTGTTTCAAAGGGTTGCCAGAAGAAAGGCTTTCCCTCTAAAAAGAACATGACAGCAAGGCTTTGGTTTGCAAATTTGCATTAAAACATACCACAAGACTTCTGATACAATGAGACTGATTCATCAAGCAAAATCGGAAGCTCGCTCGCGCATTCCTATTTGCGGTCTGAAATCGTACGCCGTCGCGCAATTCACCAACTGAAAGAGCTCGCGGCCGGAGCCGCGCATCTCCGGCAGCTTGCGCAGCTGAAATCTAATCGCCTTAATTGGCGGATGCGCGACCCCTATTGCCCATTTTGTTATGAAGGCAAGCATCCGGCTTGGCAGTGAGGAGGCGAGTGTACGAGCGCATACCAGCGAGCGCGGATTTTATTGATAAATTAGGCCCAATGTCCTTTAGACAAACGAGACCAAAGTGAAGACGTTTGGCCATAATGCACATCACCACATTTGGCAAAAACAAACACAAGAAAGGTGGTGGCGGGGTGAAGATTTTGGTCTTTTTTTGAAACTACAGGACCTGAGAACCTCGTTATCATTGAGCCTACTATGAACTTCTTTCTATATCAAAGAATTCTAGCGTCAAATGTGAGGCCGTTTGTGCTACAGCTAAAGCTTGTCTGTAGTTGGGTCAATGGGGACAACAGGACAATGATCCCAAGTACACCAGCAAATCTACAGCAGAAAAGGTAAAAAAGAAAAGAATCAAGGTTCTGCAATGGACCAGTTAAGATACACATATCAACCTGGTCAAAATGGTATGGTGGGACCCTAAGACAGAGCATAAAAGAGCTAAAGCAATGTTGTGAGGAAGAGTGAGCCAAATGGCCCAAGAGAATAGCAGTGGACTTGGTAAAATGATGGCTCTGGGGGATGCAGTTGTGGCAGGATCCTGGACCTGTCATCCCAGCAGGTAGGTGTGTGAAATATTCAGCAAGTATACTTTACCTATTTGCTGATTATGGTAAAAGCTCACCCACACCAACAAGTTTATTTCAACTTTAACTTAGGCTGATATGATTAATATTTTTTTCTTGCACTTTATTTTTGTTTTCTTTCCAGAAAACAAGTATCTGTTATATCAGAATGACTTAAAATGTGGGAGTGGATGTGTTTCAGTTCATTATGATTTTGATTCATGTACTAAACAGACTGAAATCTAATTTTCTTTCCTACCCCAAAAATAGAAACCATATTTCAAATATTTTCATTGTTATATTGCATTTGGAAAGTATTGTCGTGTGGAGAACTGGTAATCATCACAATATTCATTGGCCCTGTCATTTTTAGGTGATTGTGGCTCCTGCTAATATGTTTCCCTTATCTTGGAAGAATCAGTCTTCCTTTTTCCTCTCATTAAAAAATGTATCCATGACCTGCTGCCAATAACCTCAGCTTAAAAAAAAATTGGGTTGTGTTTTCTTTTTGACCTTAAATATTTTCCTTTATGTGCTTTGCTAAAAAAACTGAACCTGATGGCTGCATTTATTTTTCTCTTAAATAACTTTCTTACAGCAATGAAATCACAAGCAACATTAATGTTTTAGTTAGCCCCATGATGATGAAGCTTCTTCCAATCAACTCCAAAACTCCATTACTTTATTATCTAAACCTGGGACAATTAGCTACCTTCTGACCAAATGTTACATTTATGTAAATGTTGGAGAACACTGTTTGCCAATTACATTACGATCCTTAAGCCAGATCACTGACAACTCGTTCACACAAAATCCACTATACCAGAAGCAACTCCTGAAGTACCCGGTGACATGCATACCCCCAGGCTGAGTACTACTTCTATATTGTACATGTTCTCAGATGAGCAGATATAATCTTTCAACAATCCAGCTGTATCTGTGGTTGGGAATAGTTTTGCACAAGATGTATAAGACTTTGACTAGTCATAGTTTCTTGTAAATAATATTAATATGATATAAATAGATATAAATTAACATAATTTCATCCCATAATAACTTTTTTCCTTTGAAGTATAATTTCTTTGTTTGTTTCACTAATTTCAGTTGTATATTGCAAAATTGACATGTTTTTTTTCATACAAGTGACTTCTAAATTTAATGTAAAAGAGATCTCATCCACTGGATCACAGTTTTGAATTTAATAGTTTTTTTGTTTTTTGTTTTACCGGTGTGGTGAAACACAAGCTAGCTGACCTAGGGGAGGGAAAAAAAACAATGAATCCAGCCCTATCTAGAAGATGAGCTAGTTTCAGTGAAATGCAGACCTGGGCAGCTTTAATGAAGACAATCTACTCTTGGCACTCTGGAAAAAGGCTGCTTTTAGCTCTAGAAGTGAGCCTGGAATGTATCAGGTAACAGCCATCTTGCCAGATTCCTTTTAAAATTGTATAGTGTAAGATATACTTTTTCTATTATAAATCTATATATAAATGTAGGGTTCTTTGCATCTTTATATGTCAGTACTGTTAAATATAAAATTATTATTTCATGCTCTGTTTAGCACATATTAAAAGCCACTGCTTGTTACATTAACTTAATTATAGAAAGCTGCGTTCAGTATAATCAGTGAAAGATGTATGAGATCTTGTTACTTGTAAACCGCTGAGACTCATATGACCCGGCTGCCATATTATGCTGGCCTATCTTTTCTTTCAAAATGTTAATTCACAAAAGCAATACAATAGGGAGTTCTCTTGTAAAACACCCATTTGTATAAAAAAAAAAACAACAAAAAAAAATAATAAAGCAAAAATAGTATGATGCCAGTCACCAATGACTTTTGAAATGTCAGCCTTTCAAAATGATTATGTAATAATAATGCACATCACTGCTTCCTTTATTAGATAAAATGACCTTTATCAGTTTTTTTTAAAAAAAAACTTTCTGCTGGTTATTGTGTAGAGAAACAAGATTACCTTTTCATTGTAGCTTTCTGTGATGATGTTTGCTTTAACAGTAGTATTTTCCTGGGTCTCTGATGAGCATTTAAAGTAGAACAATTACTAAGCACTAACATCCTATAACAGTTCTCCAAAAATATATTTTGTTTATAGTGTCTCTTTGCTCACAGTAGGAACACATGATGCTGTACTATTGTACACCAAACAATAGCATGATCATGAATAGTATGCATGAATAGAATTATAGCTCTAGTATACTTTTAGAGCTTTAAAAGTATATTTCAAGTTTCACAGGGAGACCACCTAATATTCCCTTTAAAGAATATAGGGGCATAGGGAGATACCTAATACCTTCTACTAATTTTAGCTCTAGTACTTTTTCTTATCAACACATTTGCAGCTAGCAGGTCAGCATCATTGAAATTTTAAATGACAGCTTCAGTAAAGCAGTGAGATATTTCTTTATTTGACCTTGTGTGAACCGTGGTCTTACTTAGCTTGATTTAGTGAAGGGGTACACAGATGCATGCATAACAATAATTCTGCATTCTTGTTAAATCATAGTTTAAATATATTTGGAAACCTGCCTTTCTGATAATGCAGTATGATCACTTTTACTATGAAACTGTATTCGGGATGGGACTTGATCTTGTAGTGGGTCCCTATGCCATGCGGAGGGTGTCGTTAAGTCAGATAATCTGTCCATATCTGCAATACCCTCTGAACTGCAAGCAGGCCCAACAGTATTAATATAATCCCCGGCAGCTAGAACTGTAAGAGCAAGACAGGGAGCTTCACTTTACATAAGTAACCCACAGACATCAATGTTGGGATATCATTTCTGACACTGAAATTAATTTAAAGGTACATACTTGATGCACCTTGCAGCATGCTGCGTTAGGCAACTCAAAGAAAATAAAGGACCTCAATGCACTTTGGAGCAGGAAAAAGTGGTGCAGCCTGCATTTGTGATGTGCTGCAGTGTGTTGCAGAACATATGCACTGTGCAGCTACATTAAAGTGCAATTTTCAATGAATGACACTAAGGCACAAAACAAGTATCACAAGTGGTGTAAATGAGCCTTAAAGGAAATTTATGAATAGGTAGCCTAAAGATTGAAAGTCAGAAAAGACAAAGAACATAAAAAGTAACAGCTTAATTTTACAACCTTGCCTGTCCATGCAACCACTACTATTAGCTTTCAGGCTTCTCTTTTTAATCTACAAATCTGCAAAATGAAATCTGCATTTTTAGGGCTTAATTCAGTCCTTGTGCTTGAAACTGACTCTTCTAGCAAGACGAGAGTAGAAAAATGTAAGGTATAAAACATTTAATCTAAAATACACAGCACATGTATATCAAGCAGTCAATTTATCATTGGTCGCTATCATACCTCAGGCTGAGCTTATAATAAATGTCTGCTATACATCATTTGCATCATAATATGTCTTATAGAGTTGTTGGGGCTTTATAAATCAGCGTCAAGGAAAAGAATTACAGTGTTTATCAATTGTTTATGTTATATTACTTTTGTATTACACATAACTATCACTAAACAGACATAGACAAATAGTAATGCAGGATGTCATATAGCACACATTTATTTACATGCAGTTCACATATCTTATCTGTCAATGTTTATTAAATGTGTTTATAGAATTTAAATGGAAATGTTCTGTTTGTAGTATTAGATATATATGGTAACTTAACCATTTTTCCCAGCCTAAAATGTCATCAGTCATATTCATTTAAGATAATAAAATAATAGTAATATAAAGTAAGCATATACTAGATTATATTACATTATAGGCAAGGCTTTTATACCAACTTGTATTATCCTTTTCTTTTCTGTAGACTCAAATTGCATTTATAGTTTCTGTTTATTGAATTCAAGATGCACAACTCAATGTTCTTATACCTCACCAAACATTAGCCTCCATGGCTGCAGAAAAATACATAACATTTGAAACAAAGAAATTATTTTCCACACCATATTCTAGTTACTTTATTGCCGTGCATACTTGCTTGATACTTGCAGCATGATTTTTTACTTCAGTCATCTCATAAGTGTGACAAAAATAAAAAAACATCATTGTAACATCACAAAATTAGGTGAATATACAAAAAATATTGTTCATATGTAAAAATAAATATACAAGAGAAAAGAAATGAATATGCCTATGTATAGCATTTTACAGTAGTAGTAATGTACAGTAGTCCAGGTGCACATAAAATTATTACTTTTAATAACATTTTATTTAATGTACAGTGCTGCATAATATGTTGGCGGTATATAAATCCTGTTTATTATTATTATTATTAATAATAATAATAATGTAAATAAACATGTGAATGTTCTTATATTCATGTAATATATCTGCTATTCTAATTACACTTGCTTTTTTTTAAACCAGTACCCATTTGCATATACTTCTTCTATAAATTTAATTAGTTACTGTTTAGATTTTTAGACACTTAAGTACTGTTCCTTTAACTTAAAATAAAAGTGAGTCGCTAAACATTAAATGAGATGGGCTCGTTATTCTGCAAACTGCTGAAAAAGGGGGAAAAGGTATTATGTCTTTGATAGGCTCATATGTTTCCTAAGAAGTAACATGACTTTTCTTGTGTTTGAGTAGAAAACATAAGTGCACCCTGTAACAAATAAATGTAAAACGCATTGGCTTCCAGTGTCAGGATATGTATTACTTATACATATCGAGTTGGTAACAGGGCATAAATACTTCACTAAAGCATCCATTTGTAATTTGTATGAACATTTCCAAAGCTATGAAATATAGATTACATTTTGTAATGGCCCTTTGTGTTGGGGTCTACTGGGGAAATATTGTTCTCTGCGAGACAAAGTAAATTGCAACGGTTACTGAAGGGACTTGACTTTTCTACAAGAAAATACATTTAATCTGACATACTTACTTTAATGATCTCCCATGTTATCTTTTATTGAACACAAAATGAGGTTCACCCTTCCAGGTTCAGCATGCATTTTAGTGTGCTGAAATTACATTGTGAAGCTGTAGGGATTAGTCCAAACACTCTTGCTCACTGGTTTGGAAGACAATGATAAGAAGGCTACCTTAGAATTAGGTAGGATGTCCACATTTCCTGTATAGTATGGAGTCATTCACTTACTCTCCCATCAGTGTCATGATTAGAAAGTCAATTCCAACACCAAGGCTTATACATAATTAGTGGAGTTTGAGGAATTGACCTAGAAGTTATTATTGCTGTGGCATGCTATGATGAGAATTTTCTTGTTCAAATGTATAGGAAGTTTATACGCCACACTCTTTAACATTAACCGCCCTGCTTAAGGTTGTGAACAGCAGCTAGGTATATTGCATAAAATACAGAAACGTATTATTTAAAGAAATGTATATTACATTTACCATATCATGATATGCTTGTATAATAAATTTGTAGTCATTTTAAGTTAAAAAGCAAAAGAATTTGCTGTGATATTTTAGCTGAAAGTTTCTTTTGGAACCTTTGGAACTTTCTAATTCTAGGGTTGCTTTTAAACAGATGTCATTAGAAGCAGATATTTTTTTGAAGTTTAGGTTTTCATCTGAAGTCTGATCATAATGAAGTCTAAAAAAAATGTCTGAATTTTTGACTTCCATCTTCAGTGATAAGTGGTAAAACAGGTCTGGCATGACAGACCCAGCACATGCAACTATTAAAGCTAGTCAGCTAGGATAGCTCCTATGTCCAAATCTTTTATGTTTAAAAAGAACATACAAAGGAGTTGTTATTGTCATGAAAGACCCTAGGTACCCTTTTGCACATAATCTGAAATATTGTTGGGTTTGTAGGATAACAAAATTAGTCCAAAGCTGGAGTATTAGCACACTTAGAAGAACCCAAACATGTACCTTTCAATCAATGTTTCATTAAAATGTAAACTAAATAGTATTTTTATTTTTGTTTTTGACTAGTGGCAATTTATCTGAAGGCTGGAGAATCCGGAATTTTTTCAATAATGCTACATGTCAGAATGAAGATCAACCCGCAAGCTACAACATGAATTCTTACAAATAGAGCATCGATCCACACTTCAGTTGCCTCCTCTGTCCCCTGCCAGTGATACGGCATCCTGCCTGGTATCTAGCTCTGCAGAGCTTATAGCATGTTGGGAAATTCACAAATGTACAAAAAGCAAGAAGGATACTGAGTGAGGATAAGAAACAACCTACAGGAGGGAATTCCGCTCACTGAAGCTAGATATTCTGCCTCTGGGCAACTAAGAGAAAAATATGCAAAATACCACAGAAGTTTGTTGAAGCATATTTGTTCAACAAATTACTATAAATACTGATATTTGTGTGAGTGAGTTGTATAGGTCTAAATGTTTCTTTCAGAAATTAAATTGAATTATGGAAGATTATGTTCAATCTTGAATGGTCAACAAAGATAACTCTTGCCACTGCCTCTACTAAGAGGGGTTTCACATTAAGGCGTTCAACTAAAGTGTCCAACTAAAAAACAAAAACTCTTTATCTGCACCTCAGCATTATTGAAACATGTCTAGAATGGTAATAAACCAGGAAGAACAGTGTTAAACTTGACCAACTGTGTCTGACTGGGGGGGGGGGGGGGGGGTGTTGGTTGGGGTATTCATCTGATTGTGTATAACACGTCTCTCATTCTTCCTAACAAAATTCATTGCAAATGACAGACAAATACAGACAATGACACAGGAGGAGAGGACCCTGCCCTGAAGAGCTTACAATCTAGGAGGGGTTTGGGGGGAAGTAACACAGAATAGGAGGGATATTCATCTGATTGAGTATAGTAAGTCTTCCATTCTGCCTGCCAAAATTCATCTCTGTGTATCCAATTGTATTCCCCTGCAATATTCATCTGATTGTGTATAGTATGTCTCCGATTCTGCTTGCCAAAATTCATCGCTGTGTATCCAATTGTATTCCCCTACAATATTCATCTGATTGTGTGTGGTACGTCTCACATTGTAGATGAACTTATTGCAGCAACCTAAACTCCCCATAGATTTATCTGTTCCAAATTGATATTTATTGCCTTGCTAACCCCTCCCTTACCCAGGTTCAACTGATATCCCAAATTCCTTGTTTCCCCCCTCAGTCCATTCATATTCAGGGCCCAAAGCCCTTTCTTTTAAACAACAGGCAAAATTACGTGGGGACCCTGGTCACATGCCCAAATTCCAAGTCCTAAAATATAAGTGCAATGGGAATTTATCCAGGGGAAAAAAACAGGAATTGGAACAGAATTGGACAGGAATTTACACTCTACAACTCCTATCTTTTGCCTTTGGACTGATTTATCATTAAGCATCCACCTGGACTCCAACACAACCTCTACTACTGCCATTCTGAACTGTTATTTCGCCAACCCATCTCTGTGACTGACTCATCCAATCCCACTCCTGGCTTTATAAGCCTAACTACAACCCATATTACAGGACCTCCTCTCATGAACTGTTTGCCACATTGTTTAATGTCTATGGAATGCCAGATCTGTTGGCAATAAATTACTCTATCCACAACCTTCTCCTCTCTAAATGTCTAAACTTTCTGGCTCTCACAGAAACTTGGCTTTCCTCCTCAGACTCTACCTCTGCTGCTGCTCTCCCCTATAGAGGCCTTCACCTCACATATACCCCTAGACCTGGCAAGTGGTTTTTAATGTTATTTAATAAAGTAATTTTTTTGAAAATGAAGTCGTTGGCCGTAAAAGTCACATTAACTGGTAAAATTTCACAAATTTTTACATGATATTACATAGGGATGTGGCCATATCAGGATGAACAGGATTAATAATGTACTAATATTACAGATATAATAGAGTTAGGTGCTGACACTGACATTTTTTGGATACGCGTAAAGTAATGGCAGTTTTTCCCTACCTGACTCTTCCCAATTAGATGATATTAAAATGGGCGCTCCCTGGAGTAAACCCAGTCGTGTGATCTTGCTGCTGGAACTGTTGCTGTTTTGGACCAATGTATGCATTCAGTAAAGATAAGTAATAACTTTTAATTAAGCAGTGCTTGAGTGTTTTGTGTTGTGTTGACCCTTCCTGACACTTGTAGTCCCACAAATACTTTTACCTTGTTACAATTGCCCAGTAAGGGAGAACAATAGTGGGTAGTAGAAAGAAACAATAGAGCCTACCATTTAGTGTGGGAGGACAAAAGTGCCCAGTGAAGAGTTAAGCATTGTTTGTAGAAAACACTTACCTTGTTCTGTCCCATGATGCTATTCTCCCCTTCCCCCTCATCTTACTCTCAATTGAGATGTAAAAAGATAGAATTACAAGGAGTTGTGCTGAAGGAGGAAAAAAGCTGGGTATATGCATATAAGTTGTTCTTTGAGTAATGCAGCGTACTGCATCCAAGAAATGTCGCAACAAGGGGCACTACCAGAAAATGTGCAGCAGGGAACCTACCACCATCTGGCACCTGGATACCATCTGGAAAGTAATTTATAGCTTCATTCCTGGTATCTACTGTTGATAGAAGCTTTTTGAGTGTCTTCTTCTGAGCCAATTTTTGTGATCTTTAAGAATGAATAGCATCAGAAAAAGCACCTATACAGGGTATATGTCATGTATGACTTTATATACTATATATGGTTTCATAATTGTTCTAGGGCTTGTTAAACCTATGGAAACAGATTTTAGATTCTGGGTACGGATGCACTTTAAGTTAGCTGTAGACATTTTGTATGTGTGCTATCCAACTGTCATTCTATGAAAATGAAATTCCTTGTAATATAAGAAAATGCAATATATAAGAAGTAATAAAAGAAGAAAGCACCGGATAGCTTACCTATGCATTATCTCAGTATAAATTGGTTGCAAAACCTCAACACTGTTATGTGAACCTTTATGTAAATAATCCTTATTTATGGAATTTTTGTTATGTAAATGATTTTGGTACCTTAGTATAGTGCATCAGTGTTGATTTTTTAATTCCACCAGAAGCTAAGGGGTTGAAAACAGCCTTAGCATAGCAGCTGCCAGACCCAGATACCTGATGATGCCTAGGCCACCTACACAATTCAAATCCCAGCAAGCAAAATTTAAAATGGTATTTTACCCAACAGTAAATGTATAGTTGTGGCATCAAGTCACCTATGATGCAAGCCAACGTTTGAAGCTTCTCTTCTTTTTGGTAAGTATAAAAATACCAATGAGCTATTAGTAAGCTTCCACTGACCACCACTGAACGGGGACACTCACCACTAACTTCTGGAAAAAAAGGGAATTTACCACTGAATGTGCATAAAAGGGGGCTCTCTTCACTGTATGACAATATAACAGGGACATTTCCACTAACCACCACCAAAATTTGTGTGGCTAAAAGGAACGTAAGTGTTAACATTGTGCAGTGGGAGTAGTTAGGATGAAATGAAAAGTGCAGGGGTCAGTAATGTTTTATATAGAGGATAGTAATGTGCAGAGGATAGTAATATGTATCACACAATGCAAATTTCTGCATAAGTTATTGTTAGGGCTGCAAACCTTGGCACGAGACACAGGACACCTAGAGGACAGCAAGGGATCAAGTACCAGGGTCAGGCAGATAGTAAACTTGTGGTCATGATAGACTGAGGTCAGTGCAGGCAGTTGGCTAACATCGTTGATCTGCAGGCAAAGTGGTAACAGATAGACGCCCTAAAGGCAAGCCCTGATGAAGGGGTCAAGTGTATGTAACATGTATAGTGAAGTGGGCACGTGTATGTAATGTACATAGCACAAAGTTCAGATTCACATAGTGAAAATAGTACAAGGGCCAGAAGAATGTAATGTACATAGCGCAGGAGTAAGGTGTATGTATCAAACATATTACAGGAGTCCGGAGCATGTAGTATACATAGTGAAGAAGTAAGGTATGTGTATCAAACATACTAATATTTATCATACTAATAACTGAGTTACCTCCCTGTTGATTAGGATTGAACTCCCCTTTAGTTCCCCATATCTCACTGTCCTGCAGTGTGGGCAGGGGTGGTGAGTAGGTACAGAACGTTGGACTCTGTAGACCTAGTAGGTGTAGATTCTGGAGTAGTTTCCTACTGACATCATAATGATCAAAAGCATAAGGTAAGACATCCAGTATAAGTACCCCACAGTAATTGATATGGCATTTACAACCACACCAATCATGCACCCCAAGAGGTAGTACTGGTTTGATGCACCACATCATTTCTTTTTGCAGGGTGCTCCAGGGCTTTTACAATTTCTGCAGTGCCTGTGATTGTTTGTGAACCAAAATAATTATCTAACAAAACATGCAAATGAACAATCTCCTTGACTTCCTCTAAAACAAACAAAGAAGACTGACTGCGTGCATGTCTACGGTTATGATGACTAGGTAAATTCCTATATTACAAAGTTACTTAGTTTAATCAAAGTGAAAAATAAAAGAATACCTAGAATATAAATATACTTGAAAACCTGCACACTGGCCAGAAATCTATATGCACATTTGTGAGGAAAGTGACTTATTTATTTTTTAATGTACTTTCTAGTTTGTGTGTATTGATCATATGTATTTCATACACACATAAACAAAGATGTCCTACATAATGTAGAATAAAGTAAATGCTTAATAGTTTATTTTGCTACTTTTAGCTACTGATCTTTCATACAAGATCAGATTTTTTTTAATCCAAGTATACATAGTCAGTAACATGTTTCACAGGCTTACTGATTACAGTTTCTGAGCATTTATGGAAATCCCCTTCTTTGACTGGTCAATCTTCTTTTAACAAATTGCCCATTAATGCCTGAAATAGTTGGCACTCTTACTTGTTGAAGATCAACTTAACATTCACTGTCTCTTTGGTCCATTAACTTCTCTGAACACAGTTTAAATAACTAAATAAAAGTCTTGTTCTTTATGGTCGTTAATGCATGTATGAGAGATACATTAATCCACTGACATGTATAAAAAGATATTTTAAGAGCCTTAGGATTCGCTTTTAATAGTTGGGAATATTGCCAACAAAAAGACACAGGACTTTTTAAATGTGAAACTTTTTTTAATTCTAAAGAAAATACAATTCATCATATGGTGTGCCTACTATCAAACATTTTCATAAATTAAGATTACTAATAATTATTATTTTTTAAATTTTTTCTCTTCCTTCCAACCATTGGAGTATATTTTGCAAAGTTTACGTTGAGAACATACATTTCATTTTCAGCTTGTGCCATTGGCTCACTTTTTACAAGAAGTCACAGAATTTAAGGGAAGCTTTCAAGCATACTGCTATGTGCTTAATTGGTCATACAGTGGTAAAACAAAACCAATGTTTTGGCTCTTAATGGTAAATTCTAATGGCTTTTGGTTAATGGTCAATATATATAAATATATTTATATATTCTTTTTAAAATGTTTAGAGGTCTTCTTAATATATGCACAGCCTATTTTTAAATAAACATTTAATACACGGAAAGCCAAAACAAATAAACCAGCAAGGAGCTGCTGCATTATTACTCTGATACTAACAAGTGAGATTATTCAACATTTAGCCTGTTAATGAGCAATGCTGTAAGAGCAGTTAAATGCTTTCTTACATTGTACATTATATAGGAATCTTTACTGTTTAACATCTTTATACAAGCAGACGTGGATGCTTGATTGGGCAACCAAGGGGCAAATAACATATAACCTCCTGGGCGTTTCAATGATGTCTGGATTTCTTTAGCAAAGGCGGTACACTGTTTTTCATGAATTTTTTTTTTTTTTATACTGTAGACCTGTAACTTACCGAAATATGTCCAAAAAAGGGTCTAGTAGATATCCTGAATATAATAAAGTTTGAAACACACAATCATGTAAAAAAATAATAACTTTAATAATAAAATAAATAAAAAATACAAAAATCAGCTTAAACAAAAATGCATAAATAAATAAAAAATACTGAAAATACTGAAAATGCAATAATTCTGTATACTGTATAGTACTATATTTTTCTAAAACACTAGTGGGGTAAATTTTAAAACAGGGTCTAATATCACATACCTTTAGACAAAACCACATAAATATATTTTGTATATATATTTTACATAAATATACAATATTTTGTATATTTTCGTATGGGATTGGCTACAGGACTTTGTATTGAATCCAATACAAAATATTTGAATTGCCCACCACGACCACTGTCGACAGGTGCACGCACCGACGTCATCTGGAATTGCCGAGGGACGCGAACGCCAAGCGTTCTAATTCTCTCCGTATTTCCATGCAAAAAGTGTTACATTATTTTACATAGTAGGCTATAATTCTTAGGCATAACTCACCAAAATATGTCCAAAACCTAATAAATTTATTAATAAACTTAAAAAATCTTAGAAAAAAAAAAAAAAAAATTAGTGTATAGTGTAACTGTACAGTAGCTTATATTATATATATATATATATATATATATATATATATATATATATAAAGATTTCTTTGTATTGGACTCAATACCGCTATGAAATCCAATACAAAATGATTTTAAATTTTCCCGCCCGCGCCGACGTCACCAGGAAACCCTGTAGATCGTTTCTGCACACGCCGGGAGAAGACAGAAGGGGACGGACTGTAACACTTGTTTCTATTTTTAGCTACCCCGAACCTGGTTTGGGGTAAACGCTTTCAGTAAGTTTTCTTACCCAGAACCAGGCTTGGGGTAACCACCCAGGTGGTTAATATAGAAAAATGGACAGTTATGCACTTGGGGTAAACAACATACATGCTTCATACTGTCTAGGGGGAATACATTTGGGGGAGTCAGAAGTGGAAAAGGATCTCTGGGTTCTGGTAGATCCTAGACTTAATAATATCATGCAATGCCAAGCTGTATTACCTAAAGCTAGCAAAGTAATTTGTTGTATTACAAGAGAAAAAGACTGCAGAGATCAAGACATAATCCTGCCCCTATGACTATGGTAGGGCCATTAGATTGTGAGCCCCTTTGAATGACAGTTAGTGACATGACAGTGGACTTTGTTCAGCGCTGCGTAATATGTTGGCGCCATTCAGTTATGTGTAATAATTATTCTCACAGTCTGTAAAAATGTGGAATAGGCTCCCTCAGGAAGTAGTTTTAGCACATTCTATAAATTGCTTTAGGAAAAGCTGGATGCTTTTCTGAGAAACACAGAATATACCTGGGTATTAAACTTTATTAAAGAAAAGACAATAGAGATCGTTGATCCAGGGAACATCCGACAGCCTCACAGCATCAGGAAGGATAATTTTTTCCCTGTTGGAGCAAATTGCACAATGTTTTATAAGAGGTTTTTGCCTTCCCCTGGATCAACTATGTATGTATTTATCTATATATGTATTTTTCAACCTGACTGACTAACTATGGTCAACAATGCTCTGATCCATTACTATACAGGCACAAGAGCTGAAGTAGTTAACAATCCTGTTGCTATTAAGTTGCCAACAGTGACCAGATTTATCATTAGTACTGTATCATTAACACTGTCAATTGAAAAGGTGACAAACTCCAACAACAGATTGCTGTCTCTTTAAAGACTTGCAGACTTTTAGAGGCATGTGCAGATTCTCTCTTTCTTAAACAGACCTTTCCCCTTACCTCTCCTCAGTGTACTGCACACTGCCAAACTGTAGACATCCACAGCCCTGGAGATCTAAAGTCTGGCAGTGTATTATATACTGGAAAGAGGCAGCTAGGTAACACTGTAGCACCATGTTGTACTTGGCATTCAGTACACATGCTCATATTGTTACAAGCCTGCAGCAAAGAAGCAT
The DNA here is from genome assembly GCF_032062135.1 of Pyxicephalus adspersus. Taxonomy (NCBI): domain Eukaryota; kingdom Metazoa; phylum Chordata; class Amphibia; order Anura; family Pyxicephalidae; genus Pyxicephalus; species Pyxicephalus adspersus. Next base: position 78,575,465 of record NC_092862.1, on the reverse strand, counting down.
ACTTGAAGTTCCTCACTTTTCAGTGTCCAGCTCACAACCACAAGTAAGTTACCCCCACATATGCCCTTACTTTGTTCCATGACCTCGAGAAGTCCTTGAGCATATACAGCACCTGCTAGCGAAGAGCAGTCTTGCCAACCACCCTGCACATTTTTAGTAGGAGAGTATATAACAAACGGGAAACAATCCTTTTGACGGTAAATAAATGTACTTTTTGTACCTGGCCCACCTAGTAGGAGTCAGACAATGACAATGCCTTCTTGATAGTGCTTCTAGATAGTGAGCACAGAGGTGTGAAACTCTTTAAGAAGTTTTTTTCAGATTTTCTGAAAATCTTCATTCTTTCCTGGTGCCTGGCCACCATGGTTTGATGAACAAAATACCACAATATTTTTCTTTTCCCCTGAGCTACTGTGGAAGTGCCGGACCACCACGCCTCCCATCATCTCCAACCACTGGGACAAAACTTGATAAAAAGTTATCAAACAGATTAAAAGTTTCTTCAGATTTCTTGTAGGTTTTTTTTCAAAAGCTATATATTTATTTAAATCTCTCAACCATTCCTCCACAGCAGAAGGAATTTTTGAAACCCGTCTCATTTTTAACACTGTGCTGTTCAGAGCTTTAGAAATAATCAATGAGGTCAAAACACCTATTTATGAAGCAGTGAATCTGACATTCACTGAAACATTCCCTGGTGTAGAATCAATTACTGCTTTATATATATAGACACCCAAATGTTGTAGTGAACTAACATGTAAGTGAATAGATTCTCATCCAGATAAACAGCAAAATATTACAAATAATTCCCACCCTATTTCAATATATCCCTAATTCGGGTCACCTGCTTCTGCCGAACTTTATACCACCCACATTGGGGATGGTGCAATACCATTGTACCCTTTTTCTGCATACAAGAGCCTACAGTGATATACAGCTGAACAACCTGTAAGACAAGGTTTCATCTAGATACATTTTTTCAATGTCAGAAAGTATAAATTTCCATTGAAACATTTCATATGATTTTAAATTTACAGATCAATCTGTTTCAATACCTTTGCAGAAATAAATGTCTACATATAGCACACTTCAACCACTTATTGACTGCCAAAGCACGAAAACAGATGCTGAAACTTAATATTGTGGGGGATGTTTAATAGTTTCTAGTCTAAAACAGAAATTCTGTTTGGAAGATGTACGTGATTCCTAAATAAAAGTATAAATTACCAAGTGAATTTGAGACAATTGTTAGTAGTAGGAAATTACTAGCAATGCCCCTCCCTCTGTCCAGATATTATTTAATGTTGCATTCTTAATACTGTTGATTTACACAAAAATACATATTAAACTTTCATTAATAATACTTTAATGGAACAATGTATTTTTTATGTTAATTTGTAATTTTCTCTGTCTCTCTCACTTTTTTTCTCTCTCTTTTGCTTTATATGTGGTAGATATTTAAATTGTTCCATACCTATGTTTACTTTTATTCACACTAATAGCATTTTTAATATCCAAGGCTTAGTTGCATTGCTAAGACTTTCTTGTGTTTGGGCTTGATTTATTAAAGCTCTCCAAGGCTGGAGAGGATACACTTTAGTGAAAGTGGGTGATCCAGCAAACCTGGAATGGATTTCTTCAAAGTAATTTGCTTTTTGCTAGCAAATGTTTTAAATCCTGGACCAGATAGATCTATTCCAGGTTTGCTGGATCACCCAGATTCACTAATGAAAGAATAACCTCTCCAGCCTTGGAGAGCTTTAATAAATCATGCCCTTTGAGAGAGTATCATGCATATTGATCCCTAAAATTTTCCTGTTGTGGAGTATAAAAAAAAAAAGATTGTTTAGGATTTAGTGAGAAAGATTTTTACAACATATTGTTAATTTAAATGTTTTATTGTATTCAAGTTCATTTACAAAATAACTTTTCATATTCATTTTGATGTTTCAGTGTATAGATCAGCATGTGCTGGAACTGGAATGTGTATTTTAAAATGTAATAAAGAAAGCAAACTGTAACTGGAACATTGATTCTGAGTGGTCTCACCCTTTAAATTGAAAAAATAAGAAGGCTTTTGTACAATACATATTTTATATAAATGTTTAATGAACAATTTTAGTTTTCTTTGTTCTCTGCTAATTAGGAATGTTGCATGACACTCTAACAATAATATAATACAACAATGTCCATATAGTAAATAAAGTCTCACTGATTTAACATTTCCTGTTTCAGCTGAGCATTGTACTGTACATCAAAGCTTTGCTAATTCTTTTGTGTGACAGTTTGGCTTATACTGATATTTGCATTGTTAAGACTTTAGAGAGGTGCAGATTGACCCATGACAACAGGTTCAAGTTGTCCTGGAGCAAAGCATTTTTATCACTGTGATACTTCCAGATTACAGCTGAGTGTTTAGGGCAAGAGTTGCTGGTTAAGATACAGAAGCAGTCAGCTGAGTGATAATCTACTTACTCTGAGCGATAAGTATACAGAGAATCTGTCTATCCAAGCTCACTGCTGTCTGCCAAAACACACAAGGGATGGATAACATTACACTTAAATGCTTAAAGCCAACTGTCAGTATTAATGTACCACAAACTTTGTAGAGTGAAGCGTTTCATCAGATGGGTATTTTGCTAATGGATCAAAGGAAAAATTGCACTTTTACACAAAGTCACAGCAGAGGTTAATACATTTTGTAGAAAAACCTAAAGATTGTAATCTTAACCAATCCACCTATATTAGGCTCCTAATAACATAACCTTAAAGCACTTGTGCTTTTAAGTATTCTGAAACATAATTGCTTGTTTTCACTAAATAGCACCATAAATATAAAGCTGTTTAATGTGTGCATAGTCTCACTATAAATTACGCATTTTTATATTATACTTTTCTTTTTTATAAATCCGACATTACTATTCAACCTTTACCCTATAATATACCGTATTTTTCGGACTATAAGAAGCACTTTTTCCCCCCCGAAAGTGGGGGGGGGAAAAGTCCCTGCGTCTTATGGTCCAAATGTATCAAAATGTATCCTTCCCAGCTGCTGTCCCGTCCCCTCTCTGCCTTTTCTCCTGTCTCCAGCGCGGCCCGAGTGACTGTGTCTCCTGTATCTTGCGCCCGGCGTCCTCCCACTCTCAGCATGATTGGCTGACAAAGTCATGCTGGGAGCATTCTCCCAACATGACTGAGAGTGTTCCCTGAATCACTCACAGCACACATAGTAAAATCACACATACGGTACACAACACAAACATAATGTAAACAAATGTTATATTGCAATCCGATTGTCATACATTGTATGACAATCGGATTACAACTGAAAGGAAATACTCACCCAGTGTCCGCAGCTCTGCTTGCTGGTATCTGTAGTGAGATGTATAACACAATGCAGAAATCCTACATTGTGCTATGCATCTCTCCATAGATACGAGCAGCTTCCGTGTGCCTGTGTCTGTGTGAGGCAGGGAAATCCCCCCCCCCCCTCACATCACTCGGAGGATGAGTCATCTTCCAGTGATGTGATTGGTGATGTATGGGGGTGTATCAGGGAGGGAAATTTAAAGGCAGAGTACAATGTAATCTGCTTCTAAATGGTTTTTACAGTACAAAAACACCACACTACATAAAAATAAAAGTACCGCACATTTTTAATTTTATTTTTAGATTACATTGTTGTCTATTATTTCATTATTGTTTTAAATTATTATTTATATTTATGTATTATATTATAATTTATGATTTTAATATAATAAATAAATATAATTATCATACCCGGGAGTTAATCCTAAGAATTACAAGCCCACAATACAAACAAAAATTTCTATGCAAAGAAAAAAATAGGATAGGATTTTATTAAAAGTACATTTTTTTTTTTACATGATTGTGTGTTTCAAACATTTTTTATATTCATGATATCTACTAGACCCTTGTTCGGACATATTTCTGTAATGTACAGGTCTAAAATGTAAAAAAAAAAAAAAATTTCATGAAAAACAGTGTAACGCTTTTGGTACAGAAATCCAGACCTCAGTGTAACGCCCAGGAGGTTAATGTCTTTTGTTATAAAAGCAGAATTAACGTGCATTAACCCCTGTTTGTTTACCTGTCGTTTATAGGTAGGTAAGCAGAGAGGGGGTTTGGGCAATGAAATCGCCCTAATACTTACAGATTCCATGATCCAAAGGGGTCCTGGTCCAGTACCGGATGCCCCGACATGGACGAGGCTTGCTGTTTGGTCCACCTTGATGGCGTCCTACGGAGTTCACAGAAGAAGCTCCAAAGATTTCCTGGGACCCAAAGCTGTCCCTCGTCATCCAATCAGTGAGCGGCGTGGGACATGTGATGACGTCACTGCACTGTGAGGAACTGAGCTTTCTAGATTCTGACTCTAGCAATGAGGAGTTCTTGGGGTTCTCATAAAACGAGCAGAACCTTTACCGTAAATCTTCAACTTTATTCTTTTTTTATTACTGAAGTCTCTCGTTATTGTGTTTTACAGTAATTTTGTCTTTTACTGACTTTGTTAATAATGGTTCTAAATGCTGCTGTTTACTTTACAGGGTTTATTACATGTGTTTATGACTGTGATGTTGGTTTTTAATGCACATAAAATATTTTAGGACACTATTTGTTTCAGAATCTTTTTTTTCTTCATTTCCCTTCTCTAAAAAACTGGTGCGTCTTATGGTCCGAAAAATACGGTATACTATAAAAAAAAGTTTTTGTGATGCACGTCTTAGACCAATTCCATCTTCAATCACTTGTTAGATAGCACTGATAAATGAAGGAAAACACAGACATTAGAGTAATGAAGTTAATAGAAAGAAACTGGCCTATTACAGTATATAAAATATACTAAAATTGGACAAAAGGACAAATTGAATGTCTCAGATGTGAGGACCTGTGTCAGTTCTATAGAAGTAAGTCATCCTTTATTATACATTTGAATTGTAACCAAAAATTGTATTTTTACACAATATGCATGCTACTTATTAAGCAGTTTTATAATGACTAGGTATTGGAATATGTTGTGAGTGAATAATAACACTGGGGAATGCATTTTTTGTTGAGTTAGTTCTTACACTTCCACTAATTTTTGGGTGGTGAATGCAGAAATGACCAATTTTTTTGCTATCACATCCAGTTTGTATGATACAGGCTACCCTATTTTTGTCAAAAAACATACAAATTTTACAATGAAATAATAACTTGAATGTACTGTTTATTTAAATTTCTTTTGTTCATACAAAGGATCTATTGTTGCTCTATGACTTTTTTTTATAGTAAAACATTTTAAAATTAATCGGGTAAGCGGTTAATGTAAAAATTTACGCTTATAGCTTTTTTCTGGAGTGTTCAGTGTTAGGACAATCCCACCAGATTCTCCAACAATAGTCAGCCATCATATGTACATCCAATCTACCCTGATACCGTCCTTCCATGACCTTCAAACTTTAGTGGAATCATTCACCTTGCTCATCACAGACTGCACCAAGGTTTTGTGGGAATTTAGAAAGATGGCTATACAGAAAATGCACCTTGATGCTTATATTGCAACCAAGCATTTTGTAGCTCTCCAAGAGTTTCTGGACAGTTTCTGTGTATTTATTTGCTCCTGTGTTTCCAAGAAAGTTCTTGACAATGGCTTTAAATGATAACCAAGCATTCTTTTCGACTTCTGACATTGTCCTGATGAAATGTTCATCTTTGATAAGTTCACGAGTCTGTGGACCATTAAACACACGGCCTTTATTTTTTCAAATGACAGGCTAAGAAATGCCAAAATGAGGTACTTGAAACAGTCTCCTTCAGTTGGCAAAGCTGTAACGAACTGCTTCATCAGACCCAGTTTCATGTGCAGAAGTGGGGATATAATATTCTTTCTATGAACAAGTGGCCCATGTAGAATATTTGGATCACCTGGTTTTAGGGGAGATCTTGGAGACCAATTCCTTTCCACCCAATGCCTCTCACAAGCTCTGCTGTCCCACATGCACAGATAACAGGGATACTTGGTATATCCGCGTTGCTGACCAAGAAGGAAGCATACCACTTTAAGGTCAACACAGATGACCCAGTTGTGTTGGTGATATTGCAACAACGCAATGACTCTCTTTATGTCTGTATATTCTTCACAATGAGAAACCGAATTGCCAATTTGGACTGACCCAAATATATTGCCATTGTGAAGCAGGACACACTTTAAGCTCCACTTTGAACTATCAATGAATAGTCACCATTTAGTTAAATTCCCAATTCCTCCATTGAACCAGGTATGTTATGGCTATACACAAAAGCCATTGTCAGTTCTAAAGTACTGCAGAAAATGCAATTTCTCTGGTTGGAAAGTACGATACCTTTGTTCCTTTTTCAAGTAAGTTTTTCTCATGCAGTCCTTATGCTAGGAGTTCTGAAGCCTTCTTTGATTGTCCAAAATCACGTGCCAAATCACTCAAGTCATGCTGATCAAATCCCTTATGAACAGAGTCCTCTTCAATTTCAAACTCTTCATTATTGTTGTCACCTAATTCATCACCATAATCATGTTCTTCAAGAGAGGGTAGTGTCAAAATCCAGCACTGGGATTTCATCTGAATGAACCACTAGGCATATAGCCAATGGTAGACTAGGATACTCTATGTTACATTTATTTTTATTGTTATATCCTGAAGTTTTCACTATACAAAAGTAGGGGGCGACTGGGCGTATAAGAAAGAACAGTACAATACTGGGCGTATAAGACGACCCCCAACTGATCGGTTAGAGTGGTCTGCCAATTAATTGGCAGACCACTCTAACCAATAAGTTGGGGGTCGTGTTATACGCCCAGTATTGTACAGTTCCTTCTGCCTGTCAGATCTCGCTATTGTGCGAGAACTGAGAGGCAGAAAGAACAGTACAGTACTAGTAATTGGAGGAGGGATACAGGAGGAGCCTACACTGCTCCTCACTCCTCTAAGGAATGAATGGGCGCGTTCCTTCTTAATGAATGGGCGTGTTCTAGTGGAAAGCCAATCCAGGCTCTCTACTGGAGAGCCAATCCAGGCTCACGTCCTCCTGTGCAGCTTGCACAGGAGGACTCGCGGGGACTCGACCGCGCCGGACGTGAAGCAAGCTGCAGGTAAGTACCCGGCGTATAAGACGACCCCCGACTTTGGCACAGATTTTTCGGGGTTAAAAACTCGTCTTATACGCCTGATAATATGGTATGTGTGTAAGTAGAAAAATAAATTTTGCTTATTCACTACATCAATTAAAGCAATTACAGCAATTAAAATGTTATTTGATTGAAAAAGACAAATGGTCACCTTTATTTATTTAGATTATTATTAAATTATTTAGATTTTACTTTAGTGCGGTTGATCAAACTTTAGTTGATTCAGAAATATGATCTTAAACACTGTAGTCTAATCTGCTGTAGTCTAAAATATCTAAAATAAACTAAACAATATGCAATTACTGCCTATAATATCCTATTATCATATCTTTGTGTGTGTATATATATATATATATATATATTACATTTATTTACATTTATATATATTTATATATATATATATATATATATATATATATATATATATTTTTTTTTTTTTTTTAACAAAATGAAAGACTTGTTCTTTTGTGTCTTTATCACTCCTACACCATTCTGGTCTGCACAGAGTAGCAACAACAATTGTGCCTTCCCCACAGAAATGAATGAGAGAAGATCTTTAGTGATTAGAGAAAAAAAATGACATGTTGTAGTCAAATTTTATTAATGACTCAACCATATGCATTCATGGGATAATTAACTATTCACAGGTGAAATTAGCTGATAGGAGTGGCTGTCGAGAACAAATCGAATGAGCTCTGATTGTATCAAGAAGTTTAAACCAGTGTCCTGTGGTTATCAAACTATCAAAGAAATTTGTCCACTCTATTCCCTTAGTGGGGAAAAAAACTTTAATTATGCAGTCATGGAGTGTGTGGCAGGTCATTAATAAAACCTAGTTATCTGCCTGTAGGTTTTGGAGTATTACAGTTATCTGCACAGCATCTAAATAAAGAATTGGTTGCTGTCCTTAAAATTATTATAGATTACTTTTGTAAATGCTTGCAGTAGATATTTAAAATTGAAGTTTGCTGGATTCCACAGCATTGTGTAAACAAAAGATTTCTGTTTACTGCTTTCATGTAGTGCAAGAATTAAATTATATGAAAAAGCTATATAGATATCAGCTAAATGAAATTGTATGTATGAAAACAGCAACTGTAGAAAACACATGTATGTATTGTATTCATTCACCTTTTATATGTTTATGTATATTTAGTACTGAATTCCTTATGTGAAAATGTAATGTACAATATAAATTCATTAAACAGTGACCATATTTGTTTTAATAATATTTGTGTGCACAAAGTTTTTAGCTCTTAATAAATGTATCCTATATATTAGTATCTAACCCCCAAAGAACATTTATTTTAATGTGCATATCACAATGCAATACAAAAAGCCTACTAATATCATTGAATGCCAGTTACCAACAGCTGTAGGTATTGTGGGAAGATTTAGAAATACAGAGGTAGTCTCACTGACTCTGAAACCTAAATTCTTTTAGCAGGAAATATACCTATATCACACTCCTGTTTTTTATATACAACAAATACAACAACTTATATACCATTACCTACCTGCATAACTTTGGATGCAACAACCTAATAAATTAGTAATATAAACACAGCACATTTAGCTGCTGCTGATTAAAAAAATCAAGCATTAAAATAAGCCTGTCCAGCTACTAAAGAACTGACACTGTCACAAAATGAGCAATACTTAGACAGATCCACAAATAAGAATTCAGAATTCCAGTGCACAAAATAAAAACTGACACCTTTTCAAACAAACTTGGTCATTCCAAAAAGCAGCAGTGAATCACCATTCAATTGTATAATGAAAACAATTTTGCCTTTATAGGTAAAGATGACTAAGTGGGTGAAACCAACAAACAGCCGTATGGAAAAGTAAAAACTTGTACACAGAAACTAAAAAAAAATAGAAATTGGATAATATATATGACCAATACAACAGCAAGTCAGGAAAAATAAGATATAGCTTGAAAAAAGAAAGGAACATCACCTCCTGCATCGAAATTTCAAGTTATTAAAATTAGGGTGTTGATTTGAAAAAAAATGCATTAAAACTGTTCAGAAAAAATAATGATGAAAGTACCACATATTTGTCTTGCAAACTAAAGTCACATGATCCTTCTCTTTAATTAATGCAATCCAGTAATCTTTCTATATCCTCTGATGACCCCCATTACATTGGTGATCACCTATAATGTTATGGTACCCCAAAACACATTCACTAGTATTGCCAAAGGTCCCTTAAATTGCAGCGGTGAAAGCATATCTTTTTTTAATGGAATTTTTATTTACGGTAAAGCATGTGTGCACGAGATAAAAATGCATTTACATACAACAAATTATTTTGTTTTTGCAAAGATCTTCACCATTGAAGCTGCTATTTGCTACCGTTGGTTTTGCAGATCGGCTTTTTTTGGGATTTCAAGGCCAGATGTGTGAAAAGTTAAAAAGAATGTGGTAGGTGCCTCCCAGAAACCTCCAGAATCAGCTGCACCAGAAAACCTGTATTTACAGACAGCACAAACTTTAGGAATGAAAAGTATAACCACCTAATCTTCTAGATTTTGCTATTCCTTCATAGTACTTTTGCTAGTTTTGCATATGACAATTGGATTTTGAATTTCTTGGTTTGAATCCATTAATGCCTCATAATTTTTATCAGATGACTAAACCTGAGAGCAAGAAGTGATTGATGCTTCCGTTTAGAAGTCTGGTATACATAGAAAGTGATTATAAAATAAAAGCAGGAAAATATTTTTATATGAGGAGCATGGCACTCTGGATTTGATTTTATCCTGCTATTTAAATGGTTTTGTATCTTTATATATTGTGGATGTTGTGAAATTCAGTCCAAGAAAAACTACTGATATAATTTTTGCCAGTCAAAACATATAGTTTCATAACATACATAATAACCTGAATTATTGTTTATATTTTAAAATATTGTTACAGTCAAATGTTAGCTTTCTATTCATATCACTACTTTGCATTGTGACTATACATTTTTAATAATATTTCTTACTAATCTTAATGTGTCATGGAAAGTGTTGGTGTTTTAGAAATATATGATGATATATGGATTTTTTTCATATATTACATAACACGGACTACTCACCAGATTATATTTATGTAAGGTAAGTAGATTGCCTGACACCTTCAAGTAAAAAATGAATGCAATCTTTACATATCCGTGAAGTAGCTCCATTTTTCTGGAGGACAAAAAAAATTTTATAAAATTGTAAGCTAAATGTATTGTGTTACACCAGATATTTTGCTTATCAAATAGTTTTTCTAAATTAGCAGATTGCAATACAACATATATAGCATAACACAAATAAATGCCTAAAATAGCATGTTGTTTTTGTGTTAAACAAAACAAGGAGAGGAGAAGCAAAAATCTGGGTTACAGAATCAATATTTACCACAAATTGTACATTTATTTACTGATATACATTGAGGGCATTTGTCACATAGGTGTAGTGGTGAGTACAGATGAGCTTTGAGTTTCCACTTGATTTTTTTGTAAACTTTGCCAACTAATTTAAATATTTGCAAACAACCGGTTGTCTATCTTGCCAAAATATCAGCTAGAGTTCCCATTGGGTGGGGAATATGGAACATGGCTTACATATGCAGAGAACATACAACTTTACCAAAATTAAAGGGGCATGAATGGCCAGAGCCATATTTTTAGGGTAGGAAGTTATTACTTGACAGAGGATCAGGATGACACTGGAGCCCAATAATTATATTATTCAAGGTCATTGGAATAAAGGCTTTGATCAAAGCAAAAAGTTATTATTTCCGATTCAAAATTATCATTATTTTACCTTATTGCAAAGCCTGGCTAATCAAAAGCCACATTTCAAACAGGCCTTGCACTCCAAGCAATGTCTGCTTATTAAGCCTATATAAGCAGCTTAATCACTGCTCTACACTAAAAGAAAATGTAATTTTAAGAATCATTACCACAGCTTATGTCAGATAGAATAGGTAGGCAGATAGGATACAAAAAAAAAGTATAGTTAGAATGCTCTAGAACCTTAACATTTTTACCTAATGCTGTGCAAGAAGACATGGCAGGTGATTTTGCCTCAAGTGGAAACATTTTAGACAACATTACTTTTCAAATTTTGCAAATTTACCTTGTTGGCTTTTCAAGTTAACTGAAAAGCCATTGTCAACAAAAGTGCTGGGAAAGCCTGGAAACACATACGAGTTATAAAAAAGAATGTTGTTTTATCATAGTTTATCTCGTTAGCATCTCAATGCTAAGATCAACAATGCTAAGATCAACAATGTATTTTTGTCCAAGTTCTTGGCAACATTCCAAAAACTAACATTTTCATTTTAGGTTTACAAATTGAATTCAGAAACACCCATTGGTGCAACTTTATCAAGCCAAAGATAATATCAGGATACAAGAACATTAGTATGCAAATTAACTCAAAGATTAAAAACACAAAAATCACATTCAATCTTTTTTTGTTTTGATCAAAGAAGTGACAATAAACCAAGAGCCTAGAACTTAGGCTGCAGGAGATTGTTTATAACTGTTTTCCTCTTATCTTAAGTATCCAGTAGCCAGAATCAATCTCTTATTGTGATTTCTTAAAGTATAAAAAAACATTTTTTGAACATCATCAAAGCTAAAAAAGTAGAGGCAGATCGGGCACACCCACACTGAAAATAAAAAACATCATCCAATGTATTTCTTAATATTTAAATCCCAAAGAACTTATCTTAGTTATGATGTGGAAAATAGAGCTTAAGAGCTCTATTTAATTGAAAGAAAAAAAGATGGATACTTGTAAAGGCCCTATGTCCTAGAGTGAAGACCAAGTACAGTTTTAGATGAGCATTGGTCATTTTTTGCTGGATTGGGCATTCGTTACAATGAGGTTGATATACTAAAGGAATATAAGCTGTTCACTAAGCACCTTGTCAGAAATGTCAACATTACTCCCAAGGAAACCTGTTTGGGCTTATTGCGTCTGAAAATACTGAAATGACAGAAACTGACTACTGGATACCTATACATTAGAAAACCTTATCACAGCATCTGTATAGGACCTATGGGCCAAAAACTGTTTGCTACTATTTTGTCATATGTAAACTTTACTGCCTTCCATATATTTACCTCATTCCTATATGTGAACAATCTTTTGCATTCCAAAAAGACCTCTCTCTTTTCTCCTTTTTTTTAATAGCCAACGTAGATGCCCTGGCTGCGTGTACAAGCACATATCTACAGCCAAGCTATACAATAGGTTTTTAAATCTATAAAATTCAGTCCAAATAAATACTATGCCTTCTTTGAGAATGTGCCTTGTTTAATTTACTTTACTTGGGCCTCAAGGTATTAGCGGATGAAAGGGAAGCCACAAATTTGCAGTACTGGTAATTAATAACACATCACAGGTCAAGCAAGGTTGTCTAATTTACCCATGTTTCATGGTGCCTCAGAATGCTTACTTAGGCTTTCATGAGCAACCTACACATAATAGTGGATAGTGGATCAATGCTTGTTCCAAACTGATCTAGGACTACAGTGGAAGATTGTCATCTAATATCTGTTACACCTTTTGTATGCTTTGCTACATTAATTCCAAAGTGCTTTTCATGCAGATCCTAAAAATGAGAACTGTAAATTAATTTAGTGCTCCTGACTTATGGTCTTAAACATGCGGCACAATTTGCATTGAGGTATATAATGGGTATATAATATAAAAGGATTGCTTATATTTTCTGATGATTGTTATTCCTAAAAGTATGATTTTACTGTCCTAGGAAAGCAGTAGTGGCTATGAGCTACTTTTTGACTGGTAGTTTAAGATCATTAGTCGGAACAATAACAATATTTAGAATTTCTGCAGCACAAAACTTTTATTGTGTACTTCTACTAACCCCTGAATCTCATAACATACAAATATTACCCTAAAAGAAGTTGGGGTATAATTAAAGTAAAGCATTATGATTAGCCCAGTTAAAAATGAGAGTGATTGTAAATGTATTATTATTACTAATTCTGATCATTTATTTTGTCATTGGGTAGCATGTCATTATACTAATTTGCAAAATAAAAAAATAGTACTATTTATGGTCATTTTTATTGTAAGCTCAGTAACTCAATACTTAGCATGCTAAAGGAGATTAATGATCTTCCTTCACTCTGTACTTTTGAAACGGTATGATTTACACAGCTGGTATTTTTTGGAGTTGAATGTTATTTGGAGTTTGTCTGTTATTACTGTGGACAAACTTAGCTCAGCATAGTTATGAGAGCAGGCAGTTTCTCATTAGCACACAAGCAGATTCATGTATGGATCTCACATTCTTGCAATATTACATGTGGTGATGGATGGTGCATTATTGGTGCAGTTTGAAAAATAGATGGTGAGAGCCTAATGTAATAATTCAAAAGTTAAATCACAAGAATAAATCATGATCCACTTTAGCAGGTTAGGACCAACTGTTGTCAAGAAAAAAGCATATGATTCAGTTGATGACTTGATCAAATATTTGGAAATATTTTTTTTTAGTTGATATTTAAAGTATATTTTATAGGAGTAAAAATATAAAGTAGCCTAATCTTTATATATTTGATGATGTCCATGTTTTAAAACATGCACATCCCACTGGATTTTCAATGTCACCCCTATAATCATAATAATAGTGTGAAGGGTAGTGTGGCATATTTATAGAAGAAGAGGTAGATTCCCCTTTGGCCCTAAACTGATCAATGCCTCATATATGGGTGTATAGCTGCAGTGTATACTTGTACTAGCCACATACAAATAAATGAGGTTTACCAAAGCATATGTAGTCACCCTTTTTGTCCAGAACTCTTCTCCTAGATTTCTGGGCAGGGTCCTCTGCTCCTCCTGTGTCACTCTCTATACCTGTCTGTCATTTGCAACCCCTATTTAATGTACAGCACTGCGTAATATGTTGGTGCTATATAAATCCTGTTTATTATTAATATTTTTATTATTAATAATAATAATAATAATAATAATGGTACAGAACACAGCAGGAGTTCAGTTATTGTTTATCCTTATTATCCTTATCCCTAAATAAAGAAGAATAATGGCCAAAAAGGATACTCACCTCAAAGCCCCAGTGCCACCGAGTGATATCAAGCATTTTAGCAGTCCCCATTCCTTCTTACATATCAAATTTCTAGCAATATTATTAGACCATGTTAATAAAAAAACAGGGGAAAAAAGACACAATAAAATGCTATTATTGTTGGGTATAGATATGCTGTAATTTTTGTGTGACATTAATAGGCCAAAGTAAATATATCAAATCTCATAAACTTCAGGCTTATAGAATTTTTAATTCTGCAAGCAGACTATAGACATGGACTTGGAATTTTGGGCAAACCTTAAAGTGGAACTAAACCCACCAATTTCCCAATCAAGGCATTACTCAGGTAATACCTATATCATATAAGTCAGCTCAAAACCGAACTGCTAAAAATTTAATGGTTGGTGTCAGTGCACCACTATGTCAACTGAAATCTTTAAAGAGGCTAAAATGGCTTTGTTCCTATCTGTAAAGGTAGGGAGGGTTATATATTAGCCTGAAGATAATTTTTTGTCAACTTATAAAAAAAATATATATATTTGGAAATGTAAAAACAAATATAGATATATAGAAAGTTATGTTATCCCCACTGATAATATCATAATATCAAAGGTCAAAAATACTCACAATTTTTTTTAAAAAATTACAAAATAAGAATTCAAGTGAAAAATTGTTAAACACAAACAATATAAAGAAGTAGGACAATATGGAAAAAAATCACTCAGCTAGATCTAAATATCTAGGGGACACGAATGATTATGAGAACAGGAAAGTATATCAGTGGGAATGACAGACAGATCTAAGAAGGAATCAGATGGGAATTATGAGAAATACTACAACAAGCGATAGCTCTACACCGATCTGGATTTTTAAAAGCTTTTCTGATACTGAAGGGGAAACAAAAAACAACACCACTAAGTCTGATCTTTGTGATAGAAAGAGAAAATAGACATTTTTAGAAACAGAAGACATGGAAATAAATAAAAAAAACTACACACAATTCTCGTCTTCATACAATCATTCACAAGAATAAAAAGACAAAGAATAAAGCACATTTAAAAAAAAGTAGGTGATCACAAGCATTGGAAAAGTTAGGTATCAAAAGAAGTTATCACTACGAAAATGTTTTAAACTTCAGTCAGTTTGCCACAATAGGAATTACTGTCAAAAAAAGTTGAGGTTTTCAGCTTCTCAACATTTTTATTTATATGACACTTTCATGTTAATAGTTTTTTTACAAAAAAGCATTTTTCCCAGACACAGTTATCAGAGAGGTATATGAGGTAGCTGGATCTGGATATAAAAAAAACGGGAATGGTTTTATTCAAGAGCTAGATTATTAGATAAGTAAACTATGTAGAGTACAAAACTTTGAATCTTTACAAAGAGAATCACTTACTGAAGTTGCTTCCAACACTTTCTTCTTCCTCTTCTATACATGTTCTAAAACAGATATAACAATTACTTGAATGACAAAGTTAGTGCTGAAAATAGTAATTGGCAGAAAGAGAGGTTTCTATCCTACCAATTAAAGAAGTTTGATAGGTTTCAAAAAACAACGGAGAAAGATCTAATATAGTTAGCTCATACTTTAAGACCACTTAAGCACCAAGAAAAAGGGGAACTTACTATAACTGCTGAAGCAAAAAGGCTCCTGTTTCTTACAAGAAAAATCTGATTTAAATACTAGAATTGCAAATAGACGGAGTAGTTGCAGTTCAGGATTGACAGTTATTAGATGAAAAGGCATAACAAGCTTTAACTACTAATGCCACTGCTTAAAAGTGGTAATTTTCTACTAACACATGACTATTTTTTGTTTGAGGTTTTCTACTCATGTACCTTAAATAGAACAAAATGTTTTTTTTTTAGATGTTAATAATACTACTAATAAAAATAAAATCCTAGAATTCTTTGATACATGCAGTATATTTATATTTACAACCTCATGTCATCAAGGGACCAGGGGACAATTTGATTGTCTTTTAAAACAGTGGTCTTTGACTTAAAGCAGATATTCCTCTATTACATTTATGGGAAAGGATAAAGTGTTGTTTTCTACTACTTTTAACAAAGAAAATAATACTATTAAAAAAACATCATTAGAAAGCATGTGCCCATTGTCATTGAAAATTCTAGTTTAAACAAGATTTTAACATTAGGATTGGAATTATTATTTTCTAGTAGGAAAGCTCCCACACTAGGTAATAATCTGTCTCTTAGCTATTTCTCATGAAAAAAAATAATGTAAATTAATATAAGGAATGAGACTAGTTGAGAACTACAGCTTTATTAAAATATGGAAAAAGGGATGCAGTTGTTGTCCTATTTTAAGAATCAGATATATGATGATATGTGTAATAATAATTAAGGAATATGATATTAGACAGTTATTTAATTGTAATACAAAATATGGCGTACACGTCATCACAAAATTTTTTAACAATATGTAGGCAGGACCACAAAAAGATTGAAAGACAGATGAAGAGAACATTTATATGAATATAAAAGTAAAGAAAGCAACTTATGTATCAAATCACTTTGTTTTACAATGTAATGGTAACATAGAATCTTTAAAGATACAAATTATCCATCAGATAAAAGATCCCATCAAGGGAGGTGATAAATTCACTATTCAGTGTTTTGGATTTTTACTTATTTTCTGTAGAGTTAAATCATGAATAGTATGTTTCAAAACATAATGAAGAGACTATACATATCATCTTAAATTAGGGTCTTTCAATGTCTTTTACTTTTTTTTATATATTTTTTTAAAATTTGTATTTTTCATGGTATCGAAATGTAAAATGCTATTTAATTTTGTTCACTTCACTTTTTTATTTTCATTTTTATATTAGGTTTATAAAATGTAATTTGTTTAGAATATATATATATATATATATATATATATATATATATATATATATATTTCTATAGGTTTTATGTACATGTGTGTGTGTATATATATATATATATATATATATATATATATATGTAATGAATGAATGAATGAATATATAGTTATTCCTACCATGTAATTCTTACGATAAGTGTCAACACTGCCATGAGATATACTGCCAATTTGTTCTGGCCACAGAGGTAAAGAGAAAACTTTTAAGGTAGGTCTACTTTTTCTTAATATATAGAAACTGTATTGTAATTTTATTTAGTATCAAGTAGTCCATGTTTGGCCTTGGAAATTTGCAAATTTTTGATGAGATTTTCATTAGTGGGCTAGACTTGACTGTCTGTTTTAATGAATAATGTAGAGTATATACCTAGCAATCTTCTAGATTAGTATTTTGCCTGCAAACTTCTGAGTCTAAGATGCTGGGACTGAGAAAAAGCCTTTGCACCATTTGCTAATTTATATAAATACATTTTTTTCACCATGCAGAGCCTAGGGCTTTAATTTACTACACAGGTGAACTGTGTCTTAGTAGCCTGGAGATATAAAGACTTAGGAAGCCTAATAACATGACTAACACCTCATAACAAACTTCAACTGTACATGTGAATAATGCAAATATATGGCAACTTATAACTTGTTTGAGGACGCCCTTAGACATATTCCTTAACTGATGATGTAGTATTACCTGATGTATTTGTAAAATTACAATACTAATGGTCAATGAATTTTTATTTTTTATTGTGTTTACTGTTTATTGTGTTCTTTGGCTGGAAAATATGTTATTATTTTGGATAAGTAATTATTGCCATTTACATACGGTAGAATTTTACAGTATACAAGATTATAGGTATAATCCAAGTTTTTTTAGAATTTCATGCAGAAAGTTATCCCACAGTTTTTCAAAACAGATTTAGGATTGAGCATACAGTGCATCACCTCAGATTTGTACATATATGTTTTACTGGGTAACTTACTTTTCTTTGAACAATACATATTATTATTTACAGTTAAAATTTAAAAGGAAGTGTTCTATACATTCTACTCAGAAAACCTTTTTTCATACAAATGTATTTTTATACACCGCCACCACACAATGTTACAAATAGTGCTATCCCTAAAATCAAAAAACACTAAGGGGATTGTTATTCCATCAGACAGCAGCTACATAGACCAGATGCCGCACTTCCCTACTGACCAACAATTAAAAACTGCCCAATACACTGGTGCTCAGTGAAAGAAGAATACACCTATATTGGCAAGAATAACATAGCCTTCTTCCAACTAACCATTAATGTAGGGGCATTTTTCATTTAATTGATTATTTTCCACAATGGTGATTCTCTGCAATGCCATGCAATGTAAGAAATATTCTTTTACTAAAAACATTGGGGAACAATTTTGAACAAATTTTTAAGCCTATTTACACTAAAAAATGTATGCTGATTCTGAAAGTGCAGTTAGTTTTTTTCTATCACGTCAGGTTTTTTCTCTACCACTTATAATAATGCGATTACTGTAGCGTGGGTTTGTATAGGCTATTCATTTACATGCAGGACAGTGTGGTCAGAGGTTGTGCGCTGCTCTACGTAGTGCATAAGCAAAATTTATTTTTCTACTTACACACATATTTTCTTTCTTTCAGATAATGTGCTGTTTCTCATCCTAAGTACCTAAACAACCCTGATTCATTTTGTTATATCTGTGGCAGTTTTACCATTCCCAGTCAAAGAGCGAACATCAGCACATTTGTAGAGCAAGCCTATTTGGCTTATTTCAGAGTTAAACTTCATGATCAAGATAAGTCTTGGGCCCCTAATAAAGTAAGCAGTGTGTCAAGGTTTTACAGATGTAGACAAAGGGAACATGTGATAAGATGCCATTTAGTATACTTATGGTTTTGCGAGAGCCAGGAGATCATTTCATTGACTGTTCGTTTTGTATAGTGAAAAATTCAGGATATACCAAAAATGATAATAATAACATAGAGTATCCTAGTCTACCATCGCCTATTCCCCCAGTGGCTCATTCAGATGAAATCCCAGTACCGATTTTCATTATACTAACATGTAAGAACATGAATATGGTGATGAACTAAATGACAACAATGATAAAGAGTTTGAAATTGAAGAGGACTCTGTTCGTAAGGGATTTTATCAGCATGAGTTGAGTGATTTGGCGTGTGGTTTGGGACTATCGAAGAAGGCTTCAGAGCTCCTGGCAGAAGATTGCGTGAGAAAAACTTACTTGAAAAAGGAACTAAAGTATCTTACTTTTGAACCAGAGAAATTGCATTTCTGCAGTACTTTAGAACTGACAGTGGCTTTGTGTATTGTCATAACGTACCTGGTTTAATGGAGGAATTGAGAATTTCAATCTATAATTCAATTCAATGGCGACTATTCATCGATAGCTCTAATGTGTGTCCTCCTTCACAATGGCAATATATTTGGGTCAGTCCCTATT
Source organism: Pyxicephalus adspersus (assembly GCF_032062135.1). Taxonomy (NCBI): domain Eukaryota; kingdom Metazoa; phylum Chordata; class Amphibia; order Anura; family Pyxicephalidae; genus Pyxicephalus; species Pyxicephalus adspersus. The sequence goes on along the minus strand of NC_092862.1, from coordinate 78,555,862 downwards.
GGCCATTCAGTTTCTCTTTGTGAAGAATATGCAGACATAAAGAGAGTCATTGAGTTGTTACAATATAACCAATACAATTGGGTCATCTGCTTTGACCTTAAAATGTTATGCTTCCTTCTTAGTCAGCAACACAGATACACCAAGTATCCCTGTTATCTGTGCATGTGGGGCAGCAGAGCTCGTGAGAGGCATTGGGTGGAAAGGAATTGACCTCCAAGATCTGTCCTAAAACCAGGTGATCCAAACATTCTACATGAGCCACTTGTTGATAGAAAAAATATTATATTACCGCCTCTGCACATGAAACTGGGTCTGATGAAGCAGCTCGGTAAAGCTTTGCCAACTGAAGAAGACTGTATCAAGTACCTCATTTTTTGCATTTCCTAGCCTGTCATTTGAAAAAACAAAGGCTGGTGTGTTTGGTCCACAGATTCTGCAGCTCATCAAAGGTGAACATTTCATCAGGACAATGTCAGAAGTCGAAAAGAATGCTTGCTTATCATTCAAAGCCAATGTCAAGGATTTTCTTGGAAACACACAAGCAAATAATTACACAGAAATTGTCCAGAAACTCTTGGAGAGCTACAAAATGCTTGGTTGCAATATGAGCATCAAGGTGCATTTTCTGCATAGCCATCTTTCTAACTTCCCGGAAAACCTTGGTGCACTCAGTGATGAGCAAGGTGAATGATTCCACCAAGATTTGAAGGTCATGGAAGGACAGTATCAGGGTAGATGGGATGTACATATATATGATGGCTGACTATTGTTGGAGCATGCGGCGTCCTAACACTGAACAATTCAGAAAAAGCTATAGGCGTAAATGTTTATTATAACCACTTACCCAATTAATTTTCAAATGTTTTACTATAAAAAAATAGAGTAACAATAAATTCCTTGTATGAACAAAAGAAGTTTATTTAAACAGTACATTCAAGTTATTATTTCATATATTTTTTCATTATGTGTAAAATTTGTATGTTTTTTGACAAAAATGGAGGGTACTCTGTATTGTAAAAACTGTCTGTCTGTGATAGCAAAAATCTGGATGTCTGGATTCAACACCCAAAAATTATCTAACTCAACAAAAAATGCATTCCCCAGTGTAATAAAAGATATTCTGGATGTTTCCAACCTTGGCAGGTGGTGGCCAACAGTGTAAGGTTCAATTCCAATTTTTCTCCAACCACGAATGTAAGGATCAATTTCTCCACTGACCACAAATGTAAAAAACACTTCTGTTCCATGGAGAGATGAGGCGTAGGTAGTGTACTGCTTTCGGCTTGTATAGTGGACACTCCTAATCAATCATTCATGGATCCATCCTGATTGTTCCATAAACAACATTGGGCAACCACTGTACACATGTTAGATTCTGGCTTGAGACATGCACAACTGTTCATTTTGGGCAAGAATCTTCTGATGTGTATATTTAGCCTTAGTGGTAAGGTTATTTTTTGTACAGTCAGGATGAGACTTAAAGCATTATTTATGATTTATGTATTTTAGACTAATTCTTTATGTAATTTTTTAAATTACCTATTTTACATTCTTTATATGTTTTTATTCGAAAACATATTTTCTAATTAGAAGTAGAGTTCAATGCAATTACTCAAAGCACTTTGATAATCACTTCCTGGACACTGCGACAATCAAAATGAAAGTCAGAGTTATGACAGGAAAAAAACAACCACAATAAAAAAATTATTGTGAAAGAGGTATTTCAGCTGTCTGTTATTTAGCAGCCTGTTGAAAGTACACTTATCAACAAAGTGAAACACAAGCCTGGGCAGCTGTGTTCTATATCAAGAACTTTCATGCCTCCTTTACTTTGCTCCGCTTAGTTTTCACCAAAGGTTTTAGATACTAATCATACTGAAATATTTCCCAAGGGTTAGTAAGCATGAATTATAATCTGCTCTATCACAAACTAAATATTTCATAATAATTATCTTCTATAGGAGGTACCATAGAGTAAGCCCAAGTTGAAATCATGTATGAAAAAATGTATGTATTTTGCAATATATTACTTGCAATACATTACTAAACAAGTGTAGATGCTAGGAAAATATAAGTCCTGTATGTTCTTTGGTACTCATGCCAAAAAAAAACTATGCCTATACTGACACAGTGGAACTTTTCGATTCTTTTTCCCAAGTTTTGGTAACCAACACCTGTTAAAGCAATGGAGGTACAAAATATTGATATGATTAGGGATTGCTCAGAACCATCTCAGACTGGCAGGGTGGAACACACTTGCCTATACTGAACACCTGTTGCTTTACAACTATCTTTACATGCTCATATGCTTTCATATAAGGCATATTACACATGCATTGTGATTTTTTTTTATTCAAGTAATGACTGCAGTAAAAATATGCATTGATAATAAATAAAACAAGCTCTAAGGGTGTCATGTTTGAGTTCCCAAGGATGCTTGTGAATTGTAAAAAAAAGTAGGTAGTACTTGCACATCCTGCCACTAAGGCCACTGTCATATACTAATAGCAGGTGATTCCTTCCATTTTTCAGAGACATTTAAATTAATAAGAATGTTCACCCTCTGTTTTTCTTTCATGTCCACAATAGAACCTTCTGCATATTCATTTAATGTTAAATTGATGGATTAAATTACACCAAGCTCTGAATCAATCCTGCACATATTCATTAGAATAGAACAAATTCCCTGGTGGGGTAAAGCACAGAAAATGCATTTAGAGGCACTGATAAGGCCAGGCCCATTTTATGTCACTTTAAACAAAGCAAGGAGCATGGAAAACCCTTTGGAGACACTATCAGCTATTAAACAGAGACATTGCATGCAGAAGGAGATTGATGATTTGCATTCTTGTTCCCACAGCCATCTTCCCTGTAATGATAACATGTAAATGCCTCTTCAGATCTCACTCACTGCTCCTAGACAAATGTATAACTAGCAAAAACCACTATTCTACTGCCTTGTCTTTTTCCTTTGTAAAAATGACAGGTCCATTTTTTTAATCTGTGTTTTACTATGGTCAAAGAAGAGGGTTGCTAAAGGGATGTACAGTATTTTTTAAAATATTTTATTTTGTTATGCCGTGGGAAACATGTATAAAAGTAAAATAAATAAATATATATATCTATATATATATACAGTTTAGTCTTTTCATGTGGCTTTACAAAAATACTTTAACTAAATGGTGTTAAATGTTTTTTCTGTTGTGGTCTTTTTGTATGGTTGTTGGTCTTTTTGGTCTTTTTGCTCCTTGCTCACCATTCCTGTACTAAAGAGCAGAAACTACGCCATACAATGCATCCTGTCAGGTATAGGGGACAGCTAACCTTCTTTGTATCCCAAAATCTCTGCAATGGATACTTCCAGAGAAATGCAATTTATGTACCAGATAGCCAAGATGTACATGTTCTTACTACTACATCTTCAGGTTCTTACATCTCCCCGTTCTTGAGAAATTAGGGTTCACAGAGGGTGAACCAAGTGGCCAGCTATGTGTGACAGGGTAGCACGGTATGACAGGTATAGTTTCTCATATCTTGTAATGGGGCTGTATGAATGAAAGTTTAGGTCGGGTTAGCCAAAAGAGTCCCCCACTTGCAGTTGCATTTCCCTTTTCTTACAGAAAAATTGGGGTTCATAGAGAATTAGGTAATAGCTATGTGTGATAAGGTAGCATGATATGATGATAGATATAACATTTTATTGGGAGGGACAAAAAGGCATTTACTGGCTCACACATTTCCAGTTGCCAACATCTCTCAGTTCCCGAGAAATTGAGGGTCACAGAAGGTAAGTGGTCAGCTATGTGTAACAGGCACCCCACCCCACTCCAGGCAGTAGTGAGCGCTACTAAGTGTCTCCCCATAGACAGGGTTCCATGGCATGGGGAAGGGGTAACTGCACCGCAACCTCATTGCCAGTCTGAACACAGTCCTAAAGTTTTGTGAACAAGCAAATATATGGTTGGGGCAGCACAGCACAGAGCAAATTGACAGTACCCTAATAATCATTGCCATAGAAGTGGCCCCTGGGGGTTCCTAACATGCAAACTCAATTGGGGACCCTGGCCTTCAAATAGCTCCCCCCTAATGTGAAAACATCCCTGCTTGTTATTATGATTTTATGCTTGTGACCCCTTATCTGGCAGCTTGGTATGTTTAGGGTGCTGACATTTAGTTTAGTAGCAGCTCTCAGTGTACCCTGTGTACCCTGAAAATATTACATTTCTATGATAATTGGTATAGGAGATACAAAGGTTTATATGAGGTTAATGACAGCAGCATGGACACAGACACAGTTCTCATGCTGCTGTTGGGATTATCTCACAGTATAAGGTGGGCAGGAAGCAGCCACAGTTGATTGCCAGGTCTATAAGACATGCCCACTCTCTCCCTCTCCTGGCAGCATGATCTCATACAGAAACATAGGAGGCACACCTCATCCCCTGCAAGACAACGAGCAGAGAGAGCTGAGAGGGAACGAGCAGAGGGCCGGATGCCGGATATGGCAGCTTCATGGGCCGGATGTGGCCTGCGGGCCATAGATTGGGCACCCTTGCACTAGGACATGCATCGTGACTGACAACAATGCATCATGTCGCATGTAAATGCCTAATGATTTGTAAAAAAATCAATGCATGTATGCTGCCCGATGACAAAAATATATATAAAAAATAAAACTGACCCAAAACCTTTAAATTTATTTTAAAGATTTTTTATTTTTTGGGGAAGAATCTCTAACCAGCTAGATATCCCTGTGGTCAAAGCTTTCCTACAATTACCAGACAGAACTTGAACATGTTTTTCAGTGTATGCTCAACTCATTCTGCCAGAATGTTAGCCTCATTTTGTACTAAGGGGGATCAAGGACAAGTCCCCACCCTCCAGGGACTTAGCCCCAGCCCCAGGGATTAAAAACATGGTAAGCAAACATGGGGAGCCTGGGGGGAAGATCCATGGGAGCTGGGAAAGCCTAAATACATGAAAGTATGTGTCTCATCTCAATAGATTCCTCCAGAACTACAGCCACATGATCTGCACATCTGCCTCTAGCACCAACAATTAAGAGTGACAGGGCCTGTTTGCATCCAACTCTTTCTCTGATATTATCACAAGAGAGTACTCCTGGAGTGTCAGACTGTTGCCATTCCATATACCATCCCATTGGTCACACACAAAATCAGGGGCACAGTTACTGCCCTTTATTTATTTTGTGCATTTGTTTCCACCTGTTGCTGTATTGCCTGGTGTTTAATGTTACCACTCTGCCTGCAGATCATCTGTCCGGCAGCTGTCAGCATCCTCAGCCTCCCTTTATCTGTGCAAAGATGTGCCTTTTCTAAAACCCCTTGCACCTACCCTGAGGCTGTGGATAGCTGAAGGGAATTTTAGAGTTTAGTGTGCAGCAGCCAATGATCAGAGTAGTCCCTGGTTTGTACCTTGTCCTGCAATAGGCTGCTAGCCTTTTATTATACCTCCCTGATTCCAAGCTCTTGTTGCTGGATGCTCAGTCGTGTTATCTGAGACTTGCTCAGTTACACTCCACTACATTGTGCCTTTTTGGATTCCTGACCTGTGCCTGACTTGACTACGCTTGTCTGCCACCTGCTCTAACCTGTGCCAGGACTTAGGGGCCAAGTGTTCCTGCTGCCTGCCCTGACCTGTGTCTGGAATATGTTTGGCAACCACCTGTCTTGCCAACAGTCTGCCTAGACTTTGCCTCTCACTGTCGTCCTACTTAGTACCCGATCTTGTAGAGCCTGGGGGCCATGACCTGATATTCTTCCCACAGCAAAGTAGTCCAGTGGCCACTAAGGTCACCAGACCACCATCTCGTGCAGGGGGCTCTGGTGAAGACACTTAAGGTGCGTACACACTTCCAATTTTTATCGTTCCAATCGAACGACGAACGATCGATTGGGCAAAAAATCGTTCGTAAAAAAGTAACCAACGACGCCGACGAACGAGGAAAATTGTTGGAAACGAACGACCGGACCGGCGGATCGGATTGGGCGACGATCGTTGAACATCGTTCGTGTGTACGGTCGTTCGTTGATCGTCCATGGGCAGAGCATGCGTGATGAACGAACGTCCGTTCACTTTCCTGTCGTGCACATAGTTCCTCTATCGCTTAAACGATCGTATCTATTGTGTGTACAATATCTACGAACGATCGTGTCGTTACCTCTCTGTGCAGGATCGGTGCTATACGATCGTTCATATATATCGTGCAGGAACGTTCGTCGTTCGTTTTCCGACGATAATAATTGGAAGTGTGTACGTAGCTTTAGATGAAGAACAAAATAGAGAAGGGGTTTTTTTTGGCAGATAATCAATTGTATTCATAGTTCATTATCACAACAACAAACAGTAGGTATAATCACAAGTCCAACAAATGGGGGAGGTGTACCCTGATTGTTATATACAAGCCCTACTTGGGCACTAGACAATAGCTTCTATCAGGAATGGCGATTACTTACCAGTATCTAGGTGCATGTTAAATATATCATGTCAATATATAAAAAAAAAATATGTACATATGTGGTAACAATAAAAGATTTGAGACTTACTTCTTCCTTGTAGACATATTGCATAGGTTACAATCACAATAATATTATGTAAGTTTCAAATCTTTTATTGTTGCTACAATGTTTATTTGAACATTTAAGATTTATTGTATATTGTATTGTAACATTTACTCCTATTGTATAGTAAATAGGACAATATAAATTATCTTTTACTATAATATGGCTATAGGTCACTTGTACGCAACCATAGTTTATTTTGCTTTTACTGTGTACCATTTTGTTATACATTTATATATACTCACATATGTACATACGTTTTATTTATATATTGATATGATATATTTAATATGAACCTAGATACTGGTAAGCCATGGCCATGCAACTGCGCTAAAACGTATTGTCACCCCTGAGGAAGCCTAAAGCCAGGTGAAATGTGTCGAGTATCGACATACGTATGCGACAAGATGTACTAACACTATATTTCTCATAGAAACTATTGTCTAGTGCCCAAGTGAGGCCTGTATATAACAATTGGGGTACACCTCCCCCGTTTGTTGGACTTGTGATATTAATTACTGTTTGTTGTTGTGATAAATAACTATGATACAATTGATTATTTTCCAAAAAAAACCCTTCTCTATTTTGTTCTTCTACTAAATTATCCTAAGTAAGGCCACTCTTACATCAGTCTACACCAGAAAAACACCTCCTCCTTTTTAGTGAAGACACTTGCCCCAGGTAAGATTGCATTACCTGCCAGGGGGGCATAGCCCTAACACTTAGTAACTTTGTTCTTTAAAAACACTTTACTTTATACTTTTTCTGAGGATTACAAATACTCCAATTTAAGAGTCAAACACTTGAATGGAAACCTCTAAAGGCCCCAGTTTCAGCTACTGGTAGGACTGTCGCCACTGACCATTAGGCAGACACAGTAATAGTGATATCTGAAGTGAGTTTATAGTTAGACCGACCTCTTTTTTTACAAAGTCTGTGTCTTGGATGTTTCTTTTATAAAACTAACATTGCTAACACATTTGACACCATGTTTTTTTTTTACAGTAATATGTGTGTTGATGTCCCTGGGGTGTGGTACTACTGGTATGGAGGAGAAGACACCCGAAGTGATGCAGCCACTCCTAAGGGGGTGAGTACTACAAATGTATATATTGTGCCATTGTGTGTTCACCTCCTTCAGCTTTACCAGTTAACAGATTGGAATCAAGGTCATGAATTATTCCGTGCTGAAACAGACACACATTTGCTAATTCTAGGTTAAATTTGCTAGACCATGCTTCATGAAAAACAATTTAAAGCCTCATGTTTTTTTATGTAGAGTTATTTGTTAATCATGCAACAAGAAATGCAATTTGCCTCAAATTATATATGTATCTAGAAGGCTGGATTCCTTATGCACTCTGTTAGACGTTACTATAGATGGCGAAAGAACTAAACAGGACTTTTACATCATTTCTCTAAGCCCCTGCTGACAGGCAAGCTATTCACTGACAAGTTATCAATGGTGCCAACAACTAGGTATCCACGGCTGACAACATCATAGTAGCAGGAAAATATCACTTCAAAAGAAAGACCATGCCATCCCATGACAGTTAGTGTCTATCCAATGGTCCAGGACTGTACTATGAAACTGATAACCCAAAGTCACTGTATGTGAAGTGTCAATTTTATATGTAATTTTATCATTTACAGTAGTTGTACTCATACTACTAAATTAAAGTTCTGAAGGTGCACTATTACGTGGAATGCAGCTGTTTGGTGATCATTTTGCCTTACTAACAGCACTAGACAAAACTTATAGAAGCTTTTAAACTAAAATATACTTAAAGCTGAACACTAGTGAGCCCCTTTATATATCTTCAAACCTTCCTCTTCTTCTGCTGTGTAGTGTTCTTTCATGTATATTTTATTACCTTAACACTTTACTGTGTAATCTCACTTCAGGAACAGGGACTGTATTTAATCCAGCAAATGTACTTGAAAAACATATCAGCAGTGACTCAAAACAGAGACTTAACCAGTTTCAAAGGTATATTACAAAGTGCTAGCCAGACAAACACTTTCTCTTTGTCCAGACACATTTTTTCTGAAAGCGAGTGGTTCTAGTGTGCTGCCTTAGCTAACCTAGAGTGCTCTGAAAATTCTTTGTCATATATATTTGTACAAAAATATTGTGATTGTTTTGGCTGGCTATTGAATAGGATGAATTTCTTTAAAAAAAAAAAAACTCTCTTTATAAAGCTCTGAACAAATTACCAGTGGCTTTTCCACCTTTTTGTTGACAACTATTATCATTTCTTTTTTACCATAATTATACTGCTCAAAAGATGTAAAAATCACTAAGACAAACAAACCTAAATACTAAAAGAAGGGGGAATTTATTTTCACCAATGTAATAGTAGTGAATATGGATGAGCAAGTGAGATTTGTTAATTCGATCTTGCGGCGATCCAGGCCTTTCTCGCTTACCGAACATGTAAGCGAGAATGGCCTTGTGAATTCGGCCGTCGAATTCGAATTTTTCGGGACCTGGAAAAAGCAATCCTGCTCCTGCAGCCCTACCAGAACTGTAGTATGCGTTCTTGGATAGAGATTCTCTATCCAAGAACACAGGAGTCCCACGGCTGTGCTCATGAATGAATGCAGCCATGGGAATCATCCTGTGATGATTTCCATGGGTGCATTTATTCATAAGCACAGCCACGGGACTCACACTGACAGAGCACTAGAGGTGATGAATGGGCAGCCTTGTCCTCATTAAACCTCTAGCGCCTGGGGATTGCACACTGACAGGAGGATTCCTACGTCTGTGCTCATCAATGAATGCAGCCGTGGGAATCATCCTGTAATTTCCTCAAACTTTCGATGGGTCAGCGAAATCGGTTTGCCAAAATTTCGCTGACCCATCAGAAGTTAGAGGAAATTTTCGCAAGACTGGCAGAGGCCTTCTCGCTCATTTCTTGTAGTGAATACTTTAGCAACGATTTAACAGCAGGGAAAAATTTCTCAAACACCTGTTTAGCATTTATCTCTACTTTTTGGCCATTTCAAATCAAGTTGGTAGGGTTTTTACAAGGTTGTTTGTTAATTGTTTTTTCCAGCCTAATCCGCTAATGAAAAATGTATGCTTTCAATGGAGAATGGCGACATTTTTAATGGATTTGATTTTCTCTACTTTATGAATAGACACAATAGTGTAAAAACTTTACATGTAGAGCACAATTTTGTGGTGTATGAAATACCATTATATTGATCATGGTCAGTGGACAAGTATAATGTTGGGTTTGCAGTTGTCAGTGCAGAATTGTACTGTTTCTTTGGAAGCAAATATTGGAGCTATCTTATGTGCTAAGATACAGTAAAATTTAACAAAGTGGTCCCCGGTAAAAATAATTTTAGTGCACTCTTTGCCAAAATTTGTCAGTGGCAAGGTCTTTTTTTGAAAATGTCCCTTCTGGCTTAGAATTCTGTATTTCATATCCTGTTATGGTTTATCTTCAACCAATGTCAGAAGTGTTTGTATTGCACAATTGGATGTTGCAACTTGTTGGAAAGTCTCTGCACAATAGGGCCATTTTTTCCATCATCATGTGAGGAAGGTTTGTCCTTGGGGAAAGTCACAGGAAATGCAGTGTCAAGCCCTGGCACTAAAAAAGATGGGCAGATGTCTTCTTTAATCCATATGGCAAGACATCTGTCTGCAAACAGCCCACCACACCTGGGAAACATAACTTGCTGCATGTCAACTTAAACCTGTTTTAATGTTACTTCTTTTCTACAGTTTGTGAACTTTATATTATCACTTTATAATTATAGGTTTATGTCCACGTGTGCCTGGTAATCTAAAAAATCTGGAATTTAAGATGGTCATCAATGCCCAATTTAGGTCTGATCTGGTGGCTGAATAGAGCACTCTGGACAAAGATATCCAAAGAGGCAATAAAAAGCACTTATTAAGTTCAAAATACATAGAGTATAAAGTTTTGTTTTTTAACATCTCTGGCTAACCTGTCCAATCAAGAAGAAAAAGAAAGCTAATACCTCTACATATTCCTTTTTAGTCCTGGATCTAGGAACAACTGTCTCCCTGATCTATGATGTGCCTTAAGGGGCAATGAAGAGTATTCTTGGAAATACATCACAAAAGTTAATTAAAATTTGTAAAAGGACAAGTGCAGAGGTATTGTGCACACATATGCCTTGCCGATGGCTTGTCACATGGCAAGTTTTCAAAGGGCACTAACTCATTGTATTCCATCAGAAGTAATGTCTTAGGTTATGTATCCTAAAGTGGACCTTCCACTAAAATTGAAAGTCCACTTACACAGTCTCAGCCCCCTCCTTCTGTACCATATCACCTACTAATACGTGTAAAATGCACCTGGAAAGTCTGTATTATTGTCATTACTGTTTTTATTTTCTTCTTATAGGTAAAGATGACTTCTTCAACCTTATAGGAAGATTCCTTAACAATAGAGAGCATCTACCTGGCAAGATACTGAAGTCACACCCAACATAGCCAGCTTTTGGGTAAGTAATTGTTTACCTTTTTCTTTTCAAGTTCATTTTATATCTACTAATAGTAGATGATTTGGGAAGAAGGAGGGGGCCCAGACATGTAAAATAGACCTTTAATTTTAGTGAAAGGTCTATTGTGAGGAAACTGATATGTAATTAACAGCTATTGATTAAATAATTCTACAAGCATTAGTCACAACATTGAAAAGAAGCACACGTTGAAGTGTACATACACTCCAGTGTGTAGTAAAATATGATATACTTATTTTAGATTTTTAATCAGATAATTTATTTTCCTCACAAATAAATAACGGACTGGCTCTTTTGCCGTATCCATTAAAGTATAATCTAATGGTAGATATATATATATGCCAGTGATATCACAAATCAATTACATCATAAATCACACAGAATAGAGGATATTTTATAGCTGCTAAAACCATCTGGCTAAAAGTATGAACAGCGTGTAGTATTTCTAGTGAGATCCACCAACCTGTAAAATGAAGCTTTGTCATGGCTTCTGGCCAGGGAACAGAATCTGTCTTTCATCACCCTTAAAATGAAAACACTTGAATGAGTTTTCAATGTTTCATATTCAAAATTCCTTCCTGTTCTTAGTTTTAAGTTCTTGGTGTGTCTAAAACAACAGCGACATCACATGATGACCCAGAATAATGCACTCCAAGGAAGAAAAATTTTACTCTGTGCAAGCAAAAGTGTGCATTTTATTACATCTTGTCAGAAAATAGTAAACGAAGAACAATATTAAACAGAAGGTCAGCATATTCTTTTGCCAAGATCAATACATAGAGTACTTTATTTTTGTTTAATGCTATTATTTATTTCCACCATGCACTGTAAAGCTAAATGTGAAATCTATTTGGCTACTGAACAAATTCTTATTTTACTTTATTTACTGTTTTAATAAATCAGATCTACCTTCCAATACTATGCACCATAAATGTCAGGGTCCCCACATGCAGGTAGCATGGGAGTCTAAGTGACACCAGGTCTTCACCAGAGCACCCCGCAAGGGGTGATGAGCTAGTAGCCTGGAGGCCAGCACACTCTTTGCTGCTGGGGGTCACCAGGTCACAATCCTCGGGCCACCCTACCTGAGGAGGAAAGCTGGAGCAGCCTCGGTGTGGAGACAGGTGGCAGACCAAAAGGTAAGATTCTGGAAACAGGTCTGGGCAGGTGGCAACAAGCTTGCTCAGAGTCCAGACAGGGGTCAGGGCGGGCGGCAAACAGGTGTAGTCAGGGTCCAGGCATGGGTCAGGGCAAGAATAGCAAAATGCACAAAAAAAGTAGTAGCAAGGGAGCTGATGCAAAGTCACAGCACCAGCCACCATTACTGCTGAGGCTAAAATAGCCTCTGTTCCTTTAAGGAGCTCCTCCTCCCTGGGCTGTGTCAGTGTGAGCAAGACAGGAAGTGATCATGCTCTGTCAGCCAGAGACAGAGAGTGAGTGCTGCGCTTGGCAACTCGACAAGGCACACAGGCACTGGATGCGGCAGGATGGTTTAGCAGGGACCACTGTGGGAACAGATGGGTATTGTGACAATAACTATGCTTACATCTGAAATCCTATATGCTGTCAAAAATAGTTCACAAAATAGCTTTTGTGGGTTTTAGGTTCTTCAGATTCACAAAAATTATATTGGAATAATGCTGGGAATGACATTTGATGTCAATTACTGCAGCACAGAAGATATTGCATTTGGTGAATGGTCTGCAACAGTTTACTTCCCGGGTCATCAGATCGTTCCATAGAATTACATTGCTTGGCTACATGATTGTAGTTGACCTACTTTTAGGGACATGAAATGTAAAAGCTAGTATGTCTTTGCATTTTTATTTCAATATGGCACTGTGTGTTGATTTACTTTTGTTGTGTGTTGATTTATTTCCTAATTTTGGGAATAGGTGGGGTCCTAATATGCCAGAATGCAATTTGCATTTAACAAAACAATATAGAAGAATGAGCATGTGAAATATGGAACCGTGTCAGTGACACTGGCCCAGGTGGTGTAAAATACCAATCCTGACTGGCTGGGGGAAAAAGGACTATGCGATTGTTTAGACCAGAGAAGGGCTCTCCAATGCCCGGGAGCAACAATAAGTTTATCATTACAATGTTGGATTTTCAAGACTGTAAAGATCAAAACTATATATTTCTGCATAGATTAAGGTAAACCTTGTTAAACACTTTTTGAATTAAAAATGATCTATTCTTAGTTTGGTCTGCTTTGAAGAGATTCCCTTCCTTGCACTGTTGAAATAAAATTAGAGTTTATTTTCACCCCCTCAAATTAAATAAATTACTTGAAACAGTGGCCAGAGGAACAAGTCTCATCATTTGAAAGCTTCCTCCCACCTTCTGTTTAACTTGCAAATGTAAATGAACTTCCCCAACAGGGTCAGGGTGAAATAGAGCATAGCATCGATAAAAGTGAACGGTTTAGAAAGGAACTTTAGGAAGGAATTATTCTTGCTTTTGACAAAAACTTCTGCCGATAGTCTTCCGTCACCACCACCACAACTTTGTTCCAACCAGCACTAGATGAAGAACTCCTACCTAGTTTAGGTTTTGTGTTTGATGGAGACTCACAGTTGTGATCATACATTGTGACATCCATGCTAGCTGCCATTTGCTCAGTAATTCTTCTTGGGCCACTGACAGAAGTCCTTTCATCGTTGCAGTTGAAAGTTTGTTCCTAACATCTATTTTCATTAATTTATGTTTAACAAACAAACACAATGTTCTATCGACTCAGCTATTCCATGGGAAAGGGAAAGCATTCTATTTGCAAATGTATGTTGGAATTTAGGTATGTTCCAATTGTCCTGGTGGATAATTACATAATTACATACTTAGTCAAGTTTAAAAAAGACAATCAAGTTCAATCACTTATTAATATGGTAGAAACTAGGATATTCCAGATAAAACATATATATATAGTTGATCCAGGGGAAGGCAAAAAAAAACTTTATCAAGCTTTGTAATAAAAGCAATAAAAGCAATAAAAATTATATGTATCAGTCTCAAAGACATTGGAACCAGTTATTTGGTATTCAATACATTCAGTTGGCAGCGTGTGAACCTAAGATAGGGAAATAATTTGTTTAAAATAAGCTGCAGGTTCTGCTATGTCACCAGCTTCAGTAGTAGATCCATTTATTTAAATGCAAGGATATCCACTAGCCTAAATACTCTATTTGAGCATTCTTTATAATGACATGTACTGTGTAAAACATGATTACTTGTACCATGAACTGGTAAACAGCTGATAACTTATAAACTGTATATATATGTTCTCTTGTTTGGTCTGGCCAAAATATTTTATCGTAAAGGTTCAAAATGTGGTTGACACGGTCAAGGATAGAAAGCCATCTTGTAGCACAAAGTTGACAAAAAAATTAGACGATCTGCATTTGCTAATTACTGAAAATTCTAATACAAGTTTAAACATTTGCAACCATATTGTTACCTAGTGGTTATGTATTTCTCCGCAAAGTTGCTCAAAAGCTTTAGGCATAGCCTTACAGGCATCTGCAGCATACCATGAAAGGTGATGAACAAGAAATGTGGTAAGTGGGAAAAGTGTGGAAAATGTGGTAAGTAGCACAGTCCTGCTAGCAGATGGCTGCTATCAGCATGGGGGCATAGCAGAGCACTGCACATGCCATTTTAATAGCTGTTGTGGGCAGTCCTTTGCTTGATGATATGCTTTAAAACATTTCATTGAAGAATACCATGTTCCCGGATTTGAATTAACCTCCCTAGCGGTTCATTTCTTTTCGGTTTTAAAAGTCTAAAAGCAGTACATAGTTTTTCATGAAAATTTATTTTACAGTATAATATAATAGTATGAGTATAATAAAGTTTGAAACACAAAATCATGTAAAAACCATAAATTGAATAAATTAAAAAAATCTATATATTTAAAAAAAATGTTAAATTTTTTTAAATTTAAAAAAATAAAAATACACAATATACTTATACAATTCTAGATACTGTAAATTTAATGTTCTTGAAAACAATGTACTGCTTTTACACATAAAATCCAATGTATTGCATTTAATACAATACAAATGGATTTTGAATTTCCCGCCCCGCCCTGCCGACTACGTACACACGCACCAACAGAGATCGCGGCGCTGAACGGCGTGGGACGCCGGCAGGTCAGGTAAGCGCTTTATTTACTAACCTTCCCATATGTTTACCTACCCCAAGTGTGACTCGGGTTACCACTTTTAGCAACTTTTTTTAACCTCTAGGGAGGTTAAAGTTGCAATCACATTTATCTGTTAATTGTTCATAAAGCAAAAATTACAATTTACACCTGACCTTCTTATTTATTCTCTTCTGTCTATAGACATTCTTGTACTTCTTTGAACCTATTTCTTTCTCTTTCTCTGTTTTGTAACTGTAAATTTTTTGCTCTCATGCTAAATTATTTTTTAATTATCATGTATCATCTTAGTTGATACATTTATATTACATAACCTGCAAACCTGAAATGGACCAGAATTGAAAAAATTTGCCAACTAATAGAAAATTATTTTTTTAAAGAAATTAATTCAAAGTTTGCCAGATAACCCATATTCACCAATGATAGGCTATCTTCTCTAGGTTTGGAGAGCTTTAATAAATCAGACCCAATGTGTTTTGTGAACAGAATATTGGGAATAATAGCATACTTCCTACCAATGCATTAGGTGACATCATTGGCAAACTACTGATGCATGGGGACCCTACCTCCTATTGAGGCACAAAAAAAGTACCTGAAATGAATAAACTGAACTCTAATGTACAAAGAGCAAGAGATAATCTTCTAATAGCCAGGTAAACAAACCCGGAAGACTCTATGGACCTGATTTGTTAAAGCTCTCCATGGTTGGAGAGGATACACACACATATATATATATATATATATATATATATATATATATAGGCTCATTTACAGTCTCTATGAACTGTTTTCATGCCACTTACTTACTTATGTACATAAACAATTAAAAAATAGTTCAGACCTACCTAAGATGTTTTTTTTTTAATATATTTATTTTACTGCAGTTTTCAAAATAATTAAACAAACATAACAGACTTTATTAACAGAATTCTACCTAAGACATTTTCAACTTTCATCTTTCTGATGGCCTTCTTCTTTTTCCCATGTTCTCATCTCTAAACCTTTTATATTGAATTCAACTGGATTGTTCTTCAGTTCCTGGATTTTATTATTTGTTAAAAGGCATGGTTTTATCTGCTTTCTGGTAATTCTAAAAATGTGTTGTCCCTATCACACCTTTGTTACGCTTTCATCTGTTTATTATACTTAAAACAACAGATTTCCTCTATTTTCCTAGGATTCTTCTCCATTAGCAATTTTCCCCCCACTCATTCCATTTTCTTCAGCACACGGTTGACTTTGTATTATTTATTTTACTGTCCCTATTGTTTAAATCTTGGAAAACATTTTTTTGAAAACATTTTTTTTTAATTTTTCCCACTTTAGTCTGTTTTACTTCAACCCGAACTTTTCAAGTAAATGTGATGCCCGAGTCCTAGCTAGACACATTCTATAATGCATTGGGCATATTTAAATGAACTTGCCATGACCCTTCAAGTTCATTCCCTTCCATATTCTGCACAATTGTCACTTTTCCACAGCAGATTAAATAATGGTGCAAAATTGATAGTAATCCATGTGCAAGTAATATTGTATGAACTGTTTGATCAAGCTGGTGAATACCAAGGGTAATCCATATATGTTCAATATGTTAATCATTCCAAACATCTGAAGATCTCAGTGTACATTGTCATACATCTAAATTTACTGACACCCTGGTTAGACACAGTAGAGCTATAACAAACACATATTATAAACTGTTAGATTGATACCATATATTTGTTGATGAATATGTGCTCTTGCATATCTACTTACTATTAATTACATTGAGATCCAATTTCTGATATTTTTAATTAAGTGATGTACACAGATGAGACTGTTGGGGATCACAGGGCTAGTGCAAATTGGTGGTAAAAATGCATTTATATCACAAACATCACAGATGACACTTTAATTTAAATGTTAATTAAACATTTTGGTTGGTGACCATAGACCTGGTCTATGCAAACAATAATCAGAGACAGATTCATATCATTAATTGCAGTTCTGTTTTGGTAAATGTGTTATCACCATCAGACAGAGACTCTTTTTGCCTTTATTTGATAAATTTCTCCCACAGTTTCTATGTAGTTTTTTCAGGAAGCAGAAGTCAGAACAGTGCTGGAAGTCCAGAACAACAAATGCTGATCTGTCAATGGCATAATGCCAGCTCTAAGCACCTGTTATTAGCTGTTTTTTGCCAGAGCCTCTTAGGATGGGGATGTTCGGTTGCTAACAGCTTTTAGTTTGCGGTCCTTTATTGTCACACAGGCAGGGTCAACACAAATTGGAGTGCCATTACCCAGAAAATCATCAGTAATCAAGAATCTGGCCCAGAAGCCAAAACAAATTTTTTGGACTCCTGTAATATACAAATGAATGTGTGAATATTCCACTCTGTTTAACAAGCTAATAAATGCACACACAAGTGCAATACAAACAAAATTGTTTTATCTATTTATTTTTTTTAATGTTTGATGCTGTAATTGAGTTTGTTAAAGGCAGTATTAAACAGATAACAATGGAGCCCCCTTTAGACTGCTGTGCAATTTGTAGTGTATAGGAAATATACTAGTTTGTACAACATCTATTACTATCATACAATTTAAATCTTAAGTTTATCGGTTTGAGATCATTCTTAATTTGTAAACTAATCATTAATGCAGTAAAAACTCCTTTTGTTGAATACATAGGTTTGCTCCGAATCTCCTTGTTATAAGCAGCATATTGATCTTCCAAATGTATCTTTTTGTTTGTCTAAGGCAGGGGTCGGCAAACATTTATGGCCATTTCTGGGGCGGGCGGGAGCACATTAGGCCAGACTCTGAGTTCCGCCCTAATGGTTCCGCCCACCACCAGGGAATGCCCCCCTGAAGTGAAATCTCTCTCCTGAGTATGCATTGCAGAGGAGAGGGATTTCCCTTTAGGGAGCCTTCCCTATTTACTGCTGCGGCGGAAGTATCAATGGCGGCTGGAGTAAATAGGGGAGCAACAGCAAGGAGGGGGCACCAGATCTCCAGCGGCTCCAGTAGTTCCTAACGCCCCCTGGCAGCTCCAGCGGGTTGCCGGCCGGCATTAGAATGGATCAGCCAGAGGGCGTTAGGCCGGAACAAACTACCGGCTAGGCCGTACTTTAAAAAAATCTTTTTTTTTTTTTTTTTGTAGTCAGGTGATCAAATTGTCATTTCTACTTGGTTTAAATATAAGATGGTAATGTATATACTTATAAATATACAAGTAAGGCTCATGTTTGCTTTTACCATTTTTCCCTAAAATTTGCTTGAAATTACTCCCCAAAAATGTAAGCCCTTCTACTTTGCCAATGATAGTAACAATGTAACACAGTTTTACATCATATTTAGCAGTACCTAGTTTACCATAAAAAAACTATACATGATTTTACTAAAGAATCACACAGCCTTACAGAAAACTCCCCTTTTTTTCCAAAAAGAATTCAGATAATGTATTTGTTTAAAAAAAATCATGGATTAAGTTGGGCAAAAAACCTTAAAGACTGCCAAGCCATTGTATGGAGGGGGTAGAGTAACTTGAATTGCTTTGATTAAAGCTAGGAGCTTCTGTTATAAACAAAGGATGAATTGCTCCACAGTGCCTGCAGCTACAGAGTCAGTGGGTGTTGTTTTAAAGCTCATTTATTGCTTGTTTGGACTATGTAAATACTCAAATATCCAAAGCCTTGATATATGTAAGTATATATGTAGTCATATAAGCACAACTTATGCAATATTGGTGACAAAGTAAGAAAGGAAATTGTTGTTTTCTTTTTACTTTTCTTACTGTCACCTGCGTGAATGGGAAGGGTTCTAGGAGCAGTACACAAAAAATTAATAAATACAAGTGCTGGAAACATAAATCTAAAATAAAACTACTACTGGGGGCTTTTCTTATTTCCATAATTGATTTTTTACTGTCTGGATTTCCACTTTAATTAAGTTTAAATAAGCATACATAAATGCATGTACAAATGTATGTTTTATATTAATAACAAAAGTATGAAAGAAGAATATCATTTTTTTATATTAGCTGTTTAATACAGTAAAACATTGGTCAAATCCAGCTCTAATCCTCTAGGATCAGTTGTTTCTGCAATTGCTTCTCTCAAAGTAGGGACTCCAGCTTGAGTATTGCCAAGAATCTATAATAGGATTACACCAAGCAATTGTTACAAATGGCAAGCAGTGTGTAATCGAGATGAACAGCTCATTTGGTGCACAAAATGGAAAGCAGAATTTGTTTGCAGGAAAATTCAGAAGTCCTTGAATGCCCTCTGGTGTCTTTCAGTATAATGCTTCACAGAATATATATTTATTCCACATTCAAAGTACAAGAGGAAATCCTGGTGTAATGTGCACTAATAAATCCGGTATTTATATATTGGACAGTTTAAAATGTTTAAAGCTTTTATTCCCATTTATTTTATTGCAAAGTATTTTTATGTATTTATCATTGTATTAAACTTAGATGCACAGCTACCTGCTCTTTTCCATTATCAGTTATTTCAGGTTGGGTAGATACTCAGAAGATATAACTGCAATGATTTTTATTATGATTGAATAGGAGAATAGGAGATCAACTAATTAAACTAAAATGCCTTTTCCCCAGCAACACTCTGATAATTGTTGTGACACACACATCCCTCCAAAGTAATTCACTGCTCATGGCAAATAAAGGTGCTTGACACAAATTATATATATTCTACAGTTCCTGCAAAGTAACAGAAATACATAGAAATTAAGGAAATATACCCTTCTAAGACACCACCACAAACTACAACAGCCAATTTCTCCTCTTATGATAAAAACATTATCAATATGAATCATAATGACATTAAACTGTTAAGTATTACTCCTAGTAGATTGTAAAAAATAAATAGGTCCAGTTATGTAGTCATTACAATTCATAACTCATAAATTACAAGTTAATTAATGGCAACCATTAAGCAAACTCAAATATTGTTTACATAAAACTAAGAAATGTACAATGGTATTTATAAAAAATAAGATAAATCTAATTGGGAAGTTTAAGGTTTGTCATGCCAGTTGTTATGTTACTGGATCACCTAAAATATGTGTGGTTGATATATTCCATCAGTTTGTTGCCATGTACAAAGAGCTATCACTTAGAAAAAGTGTAAAAATATATAATCTCTGTAAAAATCATAAAAGCAATATTAGCACTCTCTTTGATAAAATACATAACAGGGAAACCTAAAACAACTGTTTTCACAGACTTTATCTCTTGTGTTCTACCGCAAGTTGACAAATGTTCTCTTTGGCCTTTGAAGTGCACTTTAATTAGACTAGAAATTTAGAAAGACAGATTATGTTACATTGATACAATGTTATACTTTATAGTCTCTTATTGGGCAAGTATAGTTTTTTTCTAATCTGTGCTATTTGTCTTATAAATGATCCTTATCATTTGTTGTCTGAGCAAAAGGTTAATTCACTTTCATCAGTCCTTAACATAGGAAAAGTAATTCAAACATCTACTATATTCACTTAAGGTTTCCACTATCCTGAATGTACAAATATTGGCCTTCATGATATTGTCATTTGATATCTCATACATCAGTAAGATCAGCTGTGATCAGTCACATTATTTTAGGATAGTATCAAGACTAAAATGAATTTAATCTTTAAGACAGCAACGTATTGTTTGAAAACATGTTTCTCCATATAATTAGTTGTTTGCTGCTTGTGCAACTTTTTTTTGTATATGACATATGATAGTTTGGTAATTGGTATCAAATTTAACCTATAACAATGGTACAAGTTTGCAGAAAAATATGCAAGAACAACTGATTTAAAACATCACACAATTAGAGAAGCTTGAGTACTGAAAGGACACTACAATATATAGTATATATGATAACTCTCCCTGTCTACCATGAAATAGGTAAATTATTCAAATATTATTTACAATAGTGAATTTGTGAGGCAGGCGTGATCAAATCTAAAAGGAAAAGATCAGAATCCAATATGTTACGAAAGGTCTTCTTTTTGGGTTGAAAAAAAGAAGAGAATGGGCCTGTTATATTAAAGCTCTCCAAGACTGGTGTAGATAAACTATCATGAGAGAACCTGGGTGATTCTGTGAACCTGGAATGGATCTAGTGCAGGGTGGAAAGCATTTGCCAACTAATAAATGATTTTTTAAAAACATTCCAGGTTTGCTGGATCATCCAGGTTCTCTTGTAATAGTCTACCTTCTCTAACTTTGGACAATTTTATTCATGGTATGTATGTTGCTGAAGGAATTAGTCAAAACTTAAAGATAAAAACAAATAAGGAAGTGACTGAGATGAGGAAGAAAGTAGAATAATAGGTTTTATGTTCTATGGAAAATAGGTTTAGAAGTGAAAGGGGTGGAAGTGGTGAGGTCTGGGACCCAGGGGAGCACCATAAAAACATCAGGAATATTGTAATATGCAGAAAAGGAAGGCATTGAGTGTTTAAAGTTATTTATAAGTTATTTATAAATGCCAAATAGTCAAGCGCTTCTTATGAGTATGTGTTAGGATGCCAGTCAACTTCTTGTTCAGCATAAAATTATCTGGTCTGGATTAACCCTTGGGTATAGGTGAGATCAGTGCTTTTGCCATACCACAAAGACAAAGATGAACTCATTTAATATTTTTTGTTAATAAGCTCAGCAGTAACGGCATGCCATGGAGTTTGCTCAAGGGGCATAAGAGTGTACACATGTGACCAAAAACTATGGATCTGCACACTAGTCCACCGTGTATGTAGAATGTTGGAAGAGCATGAAGAGTGAATTTCTGATTAGGTAAATAATTGAAGTAGATAGAGAAATAATTAATTATGAATAATTCTTGGAGAATGTGTGCTTTTAATCAAAACTACAATCCAATATTGTAATTAGAGGTCCAGAAAATTTCCTTTAAGGATTTTATAGAGCTCCCTGAGGTTTTTCCAGGTTCAGAGTTCTGAGATAGCTAAGGGATGATAAACAAAATCAAAATATGTGGGAGGGTTACATTTGTCTGGCTCAGACATCAGATTTAATAAAAAGGAGTACTTGAGAAAATTCAGAGAATGTAAGGTTAGATGAAAATTGATAGGAGTCTCCAATAAACAAAGTTTAGCGTAAAATGGAAAGGTTATAGGGTATGTATATCTCTAGGATCTCCACAGGGTGTCTCACATGTGGTTTGTATTCATGCCAATTTGGCAATATACACTGTGGCATAAAGTTTTTGCAGATTGGGGACACAGAGACCACCAAATGTTTGTATGATGTAGGTTTTGAGAACCTTGTTGTGCCAGATGTAAGGTATTCAGAACATTGTTGTTGTATTGAATATAAAAAAGTCCTAAAATAGTATATTAACTTATGAATCCATTTGTAATTTTGATTGTGGCTATACAGTTATACCAAGAATGCCAAATGGATAAGTTAAATAGTGTCCTAAGAGATTGGAAGAGTGGATGGTATTTTTCACAGTATAGGGTATCATAACATTTGGTCACAAATTATGGAGGATGAACAGGTAATGTAAAAAGTTAATGTAAAAGTACAAGGCATCTCTAATAACTATGAGAATTTTTACACTTCCCTACGTTTTTGGCATGTGTATTGCTTATAAAATAAGCAATACCTTGCATCATAGGATAACTGGCATCATAATTGGCTTAGTATACACATTTAATTTATTTTAAATGCAATAGGCCTAATTTACAAAGCTCTGAATCACAACCGAACTTTAAGATGAAATCAGCTAAATTCAATCCAATGCAATAGAAAATGAATCGTGTTCAAAGTTTAACAGGTATAAGTGGAATTTCTTTTAGTTAACTTTAGTTAACTTAAGTCAAAAAAACAGGAAACTGGCAGCATGCTGTAGAGAAATCATTGCTCCCTTTGAGGTAGCAGTGGTACCTTCTGCTGAGCCATAACATTTGCTCAACAATCCAAACAATATCTCTATGCTAATTTAAATACATTTTTGCATACCTAGAATGTATTTAACTGATTTATTCTAGAATGTCTTTTTTCCCTGTTATTTTTTTTACCTATGTGATTGTAATTCTAAAGTTTCATTGGATTAACCATAAATAACTTAAACTTTTTTTGAAAACAAGGATCCATATTCTAGTGAATGGCAGCCTCCTAACGGGACTATCAGTATTCTGATTTCATGGGAGAATTTTACTATAATATTTACCCCCTATGGTCCTAAAATGTAGGATCTTCAGCAAAATGCACATATAAGGATGTATACCCTAAGCATAAAAGTAAGATCTGAAATTTCAGTAGCTTGCTTCTTACCAATGAACATGTCAGTTCAGTGAATATTTTTCTATCCACTTTTTGTATGATACATATAATTGTACACAGTTTACATATTTTTAAAATGTCTAAAATGTTTATAAATAATACATGAATATGGTATTCAGATATTGTTAAGGTTCTGTTCAGCATGTGTGAACAGGCCTTTAGGTATTTCTACGCAAGAAATGAAGTAGAAGTAACAGAATGTAGCACAGGTGCAAGGTTAAATACTTTGGGAGGAATGTACCCTCCAGAAAAAAAAGCTATTACTACTATTCCAATCTGAGGCTAACAAATTACAGCAGTAATTTATAAATTAATGTCAAATGAAATTTTTCAGTGACATAACAAATATTGGCTCTGCTTCAGAATTAGTTCATATTTCAATCCAGAAAGATAGGAAAGGATTTACTTTTATTTTGTAATGCACCTATCTATGTAAGCAGATTAATGTCAGTTATAGTGGATGCAGCTGGAAGCCTTGCGGGTCTATTCAAACGGTTCAGGATCAGGAAGAGAAGTCACCACTTAAATTCCAACCAGCTAGCCTCAGGTGCTACTTTGATTTTATAGATGATGTGCCTAAACAACACATTTTATGCTACATGACTATGTGATGCTCCATTTAGGCAGTACAGGTGAGCAGTTATGTTACATGAATGCTTTATTGATGATGCTGCCAATGCTTGAAGCTGTTGCTACTAAGACTAGAAGCTGGATCTGTATCATACAGATATAGCACATGTAGAACAGACAACAAAGGCAGTTGTTATTCATGAAAATCTTGTTTTGATACAGGGCATGGGCACTGTATTATTCTCTAAAAAAAAAAAAAAAATATTATAAGAGTAATGCTAAAATAACACAGCTATTGCAAGCAAAATTCTACTTCTACCGCCATACTCAAGCCTTTTTGACTTTTAATTAAACTATGTATTTTAAACAGTCCTGTCTCATATGTGTGAGCCTTTATTTTCATCTCTCTTTTAAAACTACAAGCTTACTATGAGGTATAGACCATTTCTCCAAATGTATCTGACCCAAACACTTTTACCTTGCCCTAAAATGCAATCCTAAACAAATATTCAAAGTGGGCCTACATCAGATATGTTCATTAATACTTCAGTTTTGTACATCTAGAGGTATATGAAAAGGAATGAGTTAAGAAAAAAATACAGAGCTCTGTTTGCACATTTTATACAACTCTATTGCTTTATATAAAGTTCACTTGTGTATCTAGCGCCTGGACATTTTACACATAGATTATAAACCTTAATGTTATTCGCCACATTTGTTTTGAATGAAACAATTGCAAGAGTGTTCTGTAATTGTTTATTAATACAACAAAAGTGAGGACTTGTCTATTCAAAAGGCTGACATGTTATTATTGTGTCACCTAACACTCTTAAGTATCAGTGCTGTAAATGTGATAGGCCTGCATTTTGTTTCACCACCTTGTCACTCATTAGCATTCCAAACCCATTACATTGTTGTATGCACTAGTAATATGTCCTCAAATGTTTTGTGTGACTGTAGTGAGGTAACAAAAAACAGGCAGTAGAGGAGTCAAATTATAAATTAAACAATAATGAAAAAAATGTTTTGTCAATGACAGCGTGTTTTCCTTTTTATGAAACCGAAATACTGTATGAGATAATGCTGATGCCAGGCACACACTAAGTTGTTATTTACTTATGATTACACACTACAAGGACAAACAAGTTTAGTAACAAGAATTACTTACATCTAATAATTTGCTAGCTATAGAGGGTAAGATTATATCTTTTGTATGAGCCACTGTAAAAAAAGTTCTGTGTTATTCTGTCATTCCCTAAATGTAAAGAATGATGATAACATTAAATATAGACAATCCAAAATATTAAATCTCATGCAAATATCAATAAGCTTTTGAATAAAAAAATTCTTTATAACCATAAAAAGGCATAGGAAATATTGAATTCTTGTTAGATTCAAAAAGAAATCCTATCCTGTTAAAATGTATTTAAGGATAACAATTTTTTATTTTGTAAAAAGTGTGGTAGGGTTAGAACCCATTGTGATATCCAAAATCAAGAGTTGTAACCAGAAAAGGAATTTGAACAATTTCTTGTAGGGGCCACAACTATAGACTCAGCTTTCAAATTTTACACTTTACACTGTGGGCCATTTATACAATAAAATAGCTAATTTATTTTCTACAAGTTTTTTTTAAGAACACATTGGTCATTGGCATAAAAATAACATTTATATTTAATTAAAATAACATTTTTTATTACAAAAGTGCAGTTGCATTAGAAGCTGAACTTCCAGATAAGACAATTACAGCAATTTTGTGTGAAACTTCTACACAAGAACTTCCTTTAATTGTGACTAATCACTGCTGCTCTCTTTGACCTCCGTTCTTCCGCTGTGTCCCCATAATGTAGTTTTGTGCAGGAGTTTTCTGCTTGTAGTGGGTGAACCTGCTAGATTTCCTACATAGCTCTGTGATCTGCATCGTGATAGTGCGTCTGATTTATTAAAGCTCTCCATTGCTGGAGAGGATACACTTTCATCAAAGAACTTGGGTGATCCAGCAAACCTGGAATTGATCTGGTCCAGGATTGAAAACATTTGCTAACAAATAGCAAATGACTTTTAAGAAATCCAATCCAGGTCTGCTGGATCACCCAAGTTTACTGATGAAAATGTATCCTCTCCGGCCTTGGAGAGCTTTATTGGATCAAACCCTGTGTCACTGCTTCGTTTATAAGGTGGTATCTGGGTTTGCAAAGATGTTTGGTACACCAAAATTGGATCAATATCCTTTCTGAGTACTATGAAATATATTTGGTATAAAATGTGGAATTTTAAGCAATTTACATATTGTAAAATATATCTTAGTTAAAGCTTAATCATTAAAGCTTAGTTTTTCTTGAACAATATTTTATGTATTGATAGTGTACTATTAAAATGTGCTTAATTTTAAAGTATGAGTGAGTATATTGGCTTTGTTCAGAACCAATATGTGAACTTTCTAGGTAACATACAGTATTGTTCACTAAAAAAGACATTTTTCTTACCTATATTTTTACTTCCGTCTTTGTTGTACCCCTACTTCTATCATGGTGATAAGCAGAAGATTAAATGAACTTTCTTTGCCCTGCAGGATCTACAGTTTAAAGTTACACTGTACAGGTGTCTAACAATTGAATAGTTTCTGAAAGACAGGCATGCAAGAGACTTGCATCTAACACAAAGATCTCTTTTGTTTTACATCCGCTTCTTATCCTGAGTAGACAGCTTCTTCCACAGAACATATGCTTCTGTAATAAATATCAAACCTTATCAGTCTTTGCTTGTTTTGAAACGTGCCGCCTGTTTGTAATGACAGCAAAGTATGAGAGCAGGTCCAGCTAAAGCAGCTCATGTTCAAAGCTTTGAAAATGAAACAAAGCAGACTATAGCTCTAGCAGAGTACCACCTGCTAGCAGACCCAAGCCACATACTGGATCATACATCACACAATTGTGCTGCCAGACAAAAGAAAACCTTGTTACTTCCTATACCTATCATCTCCCAGTTTATTTGTTCATTGCCACTCTGCATTCATATAATCCTTTCCATACAAGCTGAACTTATACTCAGCATTAGAAATGTTTTAGAACACAGAAAGAGGTGTTAGATTGGAAATGTATAACAAAGAAAAGGATTTTTTTTTTAAATATACAATAGGAAGGGTTCATTTTAATTGCTTGTGTGTATTGTATTACTCACCTTGTGTGTTTACTTAGCATCAGGTAGTATGCTTAGGAGTGTTATAATCTTTATATGGGTAATGGTTAAGAAAGCGGTCCAAATTTGAAAAAATTCTTTCACATAATTTTAGCTTTAAAAGCCAGATTTGAGCAGACCTACTTTCAGCGTCCACCTATCCTCTACCCTTCTGAAATTGTTAGGCCTATTATTATAATATATGCATATCTGGTCAGGCCACCGGGAGTCAGGTTGATCTTGAGGATAAACCAGTGAATAAAAGCAGTGAATATGACATTTACTAAAACATTCTCTTGTAGAGAATTTTCCATTGACCATGTGTTTTCATTGACATAAATAGACCCATAAATGGTTTCTTTAGACAAATTTTTTATAATGCTTTATTCACCAAATATGCTAAGAAAAAATACCACAATGTGATGAAATTTGTCTGTGTATAAGTGAAACTAATAATTACAATTTCACTTGGTTACAAAAAATGTTACTCATTGTTGCAAATTGGGCCTGATTTATTAAAGCTCTCCAAGACCAGAAAGGATACACTTTCATTTGTATGTTCAGCCAAACCAGGAATGCATTTCTTAAAAGTCATTTGCTATTTGTTAGTAAATGTTTTCAGCCCTGGACCAGATCCATTCCAGGTTTGCTGTGTCACCCAGCTTCACTGATAAAAGTTTATCCTCTCCAGTCTTGGAGAGCTTTATTAAATCGGACCCAAATCAGTTTTTTTTAAATCCTCTTGTATACTTTTTTGAGTGAGTCTTCCTGTGTGTTCTTAAAAAGACTAGCAGGCTTACCTCTTACATATTTTTGACATTAACAAGAGCAAATGCTCTATGCCGGAAGAAATCTTTTGTACCTCTAAAGTTAATCAAAGAAAAACTCAGTGTGATTATAATCGACAAGATGACAAGCATACTGGTTAACACACCAACTAAATTTGAACTAGCGTGAGGTCTATTTTCTACCCTCCTCCTTTCTACATTCTTGGTTTTTCTTTCTATAACTCTTTCCATTCTTCTTCATTTTGGAGTTCTCACTTCTTCTACTGTATTTCATGTTCCTAATTTTGACTTCTCATTACAAGTCTAGTTTTCTTTTCTTTTTTTTTTTTTTTACCCTACTCCATGCTTTTCAAGTTAGGTATACAGGCTTTGAACCCATCTATACCATTTATGTTGCTATTTGTTTACGGATAAATAGAAGTGTGTTCACTCTATGGAAATGTACTTATTTAGACAATGAAACTGTATATCATATGAGATGCATTGTTTCAAGACCTGCTTTTTTCACTAATCAATATCTCTACTTTTAATTTGATATTAACAAAAGTTTTTATATAGTGCCAACATATTACACAGTGCTCTACAATAAATAGGGGTTGCAAATGACAGACAGATACAGACCGTGGTTATTTTGCTTTTTGAACCACACTTTTATTTACCATTATCATTGGTGATTTAAAACTCAATAACAAAATAGAACAACTAGAAAAATAGATGTGGGGAGTTGCACTAAAACTAGGGTTATTTTCTTTAATTATTTTTATGGAGGTAGGGTTGGAATTTTTAATGATTGAATTACAGTGCTGGAAATCAGCATTGTTCTTTACAATTGTAAAACAATTAGGATGAAACAAAAATACTTAGAATTAGGAATGCTACTTTAAAACAATGTACACCAGATGTAAAGTAACTTTATCCAGTGTGCCTTGTTGAAGTTTTTCATTTTAAAACATTTTTTTTATTTTTATATCTAACATCATGTTTGATAGCTGTATTTACGTCAAAGATTTCCTATGAACATTTTTTGTCTCACAATGTAAAAGGAATCAGTAGGCTAGACATATAGATAATATACCACTGCCATTTACTGGATTTGCTGTAAGGAATCAAGAATTTTTACTAGTCCTCTGGGCTTTTGTGACAAAAAAATGTAGTGACTCAGAGGAAAGGCTATCAGTTTGTGTCCATCCACCTGAAACAAACCCCTGGGGCTAAGGTCTAGATGTGTGACAAGCTGACCTGTGTAATGTTTGTCCACAAAAATGTTTTACTAGCAAGAAACAGTGACTTACCAGATATTTATAACCTTTCAAAATAGGTTTGAAGAATCTTTTATAGTGCTTTTATTGAAACATAAATATGTGTGTATGTAACTGTTAAAGTTCTAGTAATATTCTCTTTTCTTTTTGTTTTACTATGTTGTTATGTATTAATTATTAATAATGATTAAAATGATAATATTATTAACAACAACAATAACAAAGTATTACAGTACAAAGACTTTAAATAAACATTTATTGCAACAACAAAAAAGCCATGATTTTTATGATAATGACACTTAGGAACCAATCACAATGGGAATAGGTACTCCAACCAATGATTCAGGTTTTCCAAAAATTATCATGTAAGAAATGTACTTGTAATTATTGACCTTGCATGTTAAAACCTTTTTTAAAAAAGGTATAGTAAAGTAAATTGTTTTTGGTAAAATAAGTCCAATTCAACATATTAGTGTGACCTAGAGAACAGACTACATCCATACAAGGTCCATGTAGAAATCCTGAAAATTCACATCTATTCATCTTGAAATCTAGACATTGTCAAGGCAAGCTGCTGAAATACTAACCAAGCGTCAGAGTGGGAAAGAAAGGATATTTAAGCATCTTTGCATGTGGCATGGTTGTTGGTGCCAAGTGGGCTAGTGTTCTATCATATAGACCAAAAAAAATATACACTATGGTGCCGCATTCAATAATAATCAGTATATCCTTTTGATAAATCTTGTGATTTTTTAGGCACTTCCCATCAATTTTAATCACACCAATGTTTTAAAATATAAAAACTCAACATGGAATTCATATATATAGAGCACAAAAAACAGTCTTAATTCATATTCATTGAACATATTTTGCAAGATCTGCTTCTTCAGGAATGAAGAGACCGGTATCAAACATAGCTGATCCAAGGGAAGGCCAAAAAAACTGTTTCAACTTGCTCCAACAGGGAGAAAAAATTCCTTACTGATCCTGTGAAGCAGTTGGGTGTTCCCTTGATCAACAGTCTCATTTGTCTTTACTTTAAAATTAATATCCAGTTAAATTATGTGCTTCTAGAAAAGCATCCAACTTTTTCTTAAAGTAATCTATAACACCTGCTAAAACTACTACCCTGTTTCCCCGATGATAAGGCACTGTCTTATATTTTTTGAAATGCCAAAATATGCCCTAGGTCCTATTTTCAGGGGGATGTCTTATTTTTCCCAGTGTGAACACTACTATACATTTTATTTGTGATCACACTAATAAGCGTCCACACAAATAATATCGGTGATAGCACAAAGTTTTACCATATACTGTATATACTGTTAGGTTTGTGTGGAGACATTGATATAGACCAATATCACACCATAAAAAAATGACCTTTCATGATCATGAACGCTGTGATCATACATGATATTTAGTGCCCAGGTACTTTAGAAATGTAACGCATTTATGCAAAGTACAAATTAATAATAAATGTTTTAACTACAGTGTTACAATTGTGCTTATTTTAGTGTTTATGGATTATGTTGGTCACAAGTTTTGAAAATCATTTTGTTTTCATAATATCCTAAAAGGATGTATTTTTCTTAAGTGAAACAGATGCATTTTCTTTAAGGTGTCAAAAAACCCACTTTTCAGCAAATGGTCTTACAATAGTAATCAAGTCCTAGCAGAAGTTAAAATGCATTGCCCTGGGGAACATATACCTTTAAATGGAGTACAAGGCAGTGACATAAGAATTTTGTAGAACGTTTGTGTTTGTACTGTAAATTGCATTTTTTGACTTCAGTTGTGATTTGGGCATTATTAGATTTCCAGTACTATTAAACCAAAAGCCTTCAGGGCTTCCTAAGTCATACTATTCATGTCACATACAATACATCTACTTTACAATACACCTATTCAAAGACAGGTTGCAATATACTGCATCTCAGCCTCAATTAAAAATAGATCTCGTTGTGATGCCATTTACAAAAAACTCTCTGCCTTGACACATACAATTATGCTTTGAGCATGGAGGTGAACATGATTGCTAAGCACTACCATATACAGAGTTTAATCAGGAAACATACAGTTGCTTCAACATTTTTTTTAATTTCATCTTTTACTATGCCTTTATGTTCTTTGCTGTTCAATTAATTGGATACACTAGTTTTTACTTCCCATGAGACCAGGCAGTGCAGGAGTACTATTTGTGTTACATTAAAAAAATGACATTATAAACTGGCTGATCTACAGCTTCTGGTCCAAATGACAAAGTCATACTACATTAGTTTTTGTGCTTACAAAATGTTAAAAATAATTTCTTTTGTAGTGTATGTGTTGGCAGTGAAATAAGACAAGTGTGAATTAATGATTTTACTAGATGTAACATTATTACTACATGGCCTTTTATAAGCAGATTTAATATATTGTACAGCTTTCAGTTGAAAAAGCAGAGAATGTTAAAGGTTAGATTCTTTCAATGTATTTTTAATAAACTATGACTACTGTGATGGTAGAGATTTTGAGGACCTGTCTGTTCAGTTTTACTGGCATATTTTATTAATATATGTTAGAAAATGGTGTTTAACATTCTCATTCTAACATTGCATACTTCGTATCACTTTTACAATTAAAGATTATGGGTTAAAGTGTAAATATAAACAAGGCCATTTATTCAGGTTTAATTATTGCTGCTGTAGAGAGACCTAATCTACTATATGTACAAGCTACAAGCCATTAAGACAAATGCAGTGCAAAATGGTTAATTAAAAGTGTAATAGGTGATAAGGTTAAGGTTGACAAAAGGTGGTCCAAAAGACAGACACCAGGAAAAAAATTAAAGACAGAAATTTGATTCAAAACAAAAGTCGGTGTAGACAAAGAATACTTGAAATGAATAATGTCTGGGTTGATGTTACAGATTTAGGGAGGAACTAAGAATAGAAGACAGAAAAAAAAAATGATTCGTACAATTTATCAGCATGATGACCAATAACTGTGACAATATTGTAATACACACAAACAAGACTGCCACTATTACAAATTATAAATGACCCACACTTCTAACAATAAAAAACATCTGCTCTCTAGAACAGGGGTCCCTAAACCCTAGTCCACGGCCATCGCACAGCTGGGCCGCCAGAGCAGGGAGCCCAGCATTGCTGGTGGGCGCACTGTCAGGAACTGCGGACCATGTATCCATTGCAGGCTCAGAGCGGTGGGCGGGTTGTGTCTCTGGACACAACCTACCCACTGTCCCATTGCAGGCTCAGACCTGCAATGAGAGATTGGGCAGGTTTTAGCACCATGACCATAGACTTAGTGGTCTGTGAGCTCCAAAATGTTGGGGACCACTGTTCTAGAAGGTACAAACTGGTACATACTTACTCTAGCAGCTCAAAGTTTAGCTTAATCAGTGACTTACATCTACCTGTGCAGAGACATATGTATAGTCACTGGATCTCTTCAATGGCATGTGTCCTGTATATAGATGAACAGAGGGAATTTTACGAGTTCGACTTCCCTTAAAATGACTGATTTTGCCTAAATAGTTTCAAAATTAGCACCTAATTTCACCATGTTCAGGCAACAATTTCATAAAAGAGGTAAGAAAGTGCCAGTTGTCTTTGTTGCCATAGCTAAAATCATGTCCACTACTAATGAGGGGTTGTGTTTATGTCATCACTACAGGTACGTTCTCAAACTTTTAAATACAGCAATCCAAGAAAAGACTTACAGAGAATATTTATATTTTTTTTCTATTCAAGTAGAGATTTAATACTTTTTTCATTTGTACATTAGTGTAAGAAGTAAGTAAGAAGCTAATATATTTTTGATTAAACTATTTATTTTTTGACAGAGAATATATTGTCATTCCAATGTTAATGCTTACTTAAAAAAGGCACCCCAAGCACTGTGCACTGTAGTACATAATGAGTGCAAGAACTTTACTCGAACAGTGGGAGGAACCTAAAGTGGCATAAAAAACTGGAATCTCATTTTTTAAGCCCATTACATAAGCATTTCTGAATACAAAATATAGATGGGGAACTGACATTGTTGAGCTTTCCTTAAAGAAGAGCAGTATTATGTCCCCTAATATCTTCTAAGACCTGCTGAGCACCGCCCTATTCCCCAACACGTGTTGCAAGGGATGAGTACAGGCAGCTGGTGACTTCATCTAATGACTACTGTTTCAGCTTTCTGAGGTATATTCATAGATTTAAAAGAGTATATTATATAAAAGGGCCACAATTTCTTTGATATAATGGGATGTGTGTGTTTTTTTTTTCATACATTTTTTTGGAGGACCCCTCCCCATCCATCTTTACCATCGCAGCTATATTTAAGAGTAACATAGAAACCTGCAACCTCTTAAAATATAAGTGCGTCACATCTGCCAGGAGGCTTTGGGCTGCTCCTCCTGGACATGCCCTTAAGTTCTGCTGAATTCAAACTGGTGGTGAGGTTGCTGTGCATTTACCGCTTACTCAAGCCAGGAAATGCTGCTGCTTGTGGAGATACTACATGGCACTAACCGTATAGCAAACTAATAGGGGCTGCAGTGAGCAGTACTAGTACCACTGCAGTAATATCATTTTTTCCTAGTATGAGAAAGCAGTGTGAATTCAACAAAACTTCAGGGCATGTCCAGAAAGAGCAGCCCAGGGCCTCCTGGGATACGTGATGCAAGTACTAGTACTGCTCACTTGTGCAAGCTGTCACATGTGCAGAAGCTGGTTCTATTTGAACCAGCACTGCCAGGCAAGCAAAATTGGTTGAGCTTGCAAAATTGCACAACTGGTGTTAACCTGCCCTTAGGGTGTACAGCTTACTAAACTGTATTAAATACAATTTAAATTGTCTCTACATATAGGCCAGGCAAATGGGTGTGTTTACTATTTCTTCACTCTAGGAACCACTGCCTCTCTGGACATGCTACACGGTAGTTTCTACCTAAAGCAGTCCCATAGGAAATGAATAGGAATGGCAGGGAGTACTAAAAGTACCGCTTACTGTTGCCAGCTGTTAAATGTGCAGACCCTGGTTCTTTAGGAACCAGAGCTTCAGTCTGAGTGTTCATGGATAGTAAAGCTAATATTATATATATATATATATATATATATATATATATACCTATGTTTAGAATTTTTTTTTATTAATCACCTGTAATAAAACCATACCCTGCAATAGGCTTGGGACCCTCAATAGGCTTGGGACCCTGAGGGATAGGAAATGGGAGCAGCAAGAATGTGCACATCCTATCCAAAAAAATGGTCCTCTGGAACCTGGCTTTCCAAAAGAAAGAAGGGGTCAGTAAATGTGTTTCCAATTTTCTTTTGGCAAACCCAGACCCCTGGGTAGTTTCCAAATACTAGTTTGAAACTACCATATGCCTACTAACTCTGTGTAGACTATTTAGGCAGACTATACTTGAAAGCTATTCCTGCAAATATTCCTGGAGAATATTTCTGCAGACTTGGTATAATATTCCTTTGTAACTTTTTACAGTAATACCCATTCAAAACTTGTTGTATTCCATATGTAAATACAGGATCTGGTAGGCTACTGTGGTGCATTCAATCTGAGCATACAGGATCTGGTGAGTTACCTTGGTGCATTCTGTCTGTGCATACAGAATCTGGTGGGCTACCTTGGTGCATTCCATCTGTGCTTATAGGATCTGGTGGGCTACCTTGGTGAATTCCATCTGTGCATACAGGATCTGGTGGTAGGCTACCTTGGTGCATTCCATCTGTGCATACAGTATCTGGCGAGTTACCTTGGTGCATTCTGTCTGTGCATACAGGATCTGATGGGCTACCTTGGTGAATTCCATCTGTGCATACAGGGACTGATGGACTACCTTGGTGCATTCCATCTATACATACAGGATCTGGTTGGCTACCTTGGTGCTTTCCCATCTGTGCATAGAGGATCTGGTGGGCTACCTTGGTGCATTCTATTCCAGTGCCCTAACCTTAACCCTTCAGGTGACAGTCTGCACCAGAAAGACCGCAGTTGGCACTGGAGGGACAAAAGTCAAATCAGAAGAGGCTGAGTGAGGGAGCTAACAAAGACAGAGGGAGAAAGAGGTGCCACTAGCCAATATAAGGTAAAAAGAGCAATCAGAAAACTACACTACTCAAGTTTTTCAAAAAGGTCCAGGAGGAAACACCAAAGCCTAAAGGAATGTATTAAATCAGGCACAGATTTTTCAATTTCTGAAATCAACGAATTAGAGGCTGGTCCATCAGGTGAATTTTCTTGGGAAAACATTCTGCCAAATGAAAAGGATAAAGGCAAGCATCGCTCATCTGGCATCAACACATACTGGTTAAAAAGTTTTAGTTGACTGATGGTCAAGGATAATGGTATGTGGTGTTCTGTCCCGTGTGCATGACATTTTCAAACAAGCATCCCCCAAAGAAGGAGTTAACTTGGGTACCTATGCCATGCACAAGAATTCAATAGAAAGTTTGTTGGACCATGAAAAATGTAAGATGCACATTGAGTCTTCTACTGATCTGTTGGAAAACCGAGTCCTGGAGCAAACTAGTATAGGTCATATTGAGCGATCTGTATCAGTTTTTAATAACTTACAGAGAGAAGCCTTTATAGGAGCTTTGAGATCCACAAAGATATGAGCTGTTCCTTTTTATAACAACTCAGTTTTGGTAAAAATGCTCACCATACTTCTGAAAGAATAAGGCAAGAATTTCTAGATGTATTAGCATCAGAAATTAGGTATGACATATAAAAAAAATACATTCTAATAACTTTTTCAGCATTCTGTGTGATAAAACCACAGACATCTCAGTTGTAAAACAGTTAATTGTTTACATTAAATATGTTTGCCAGTTCACTAAAGAGGTTAGGGTTAGTTTCGTATCAACCTGCAACATGACTGATGGCAAAGTCATGGCAAACTACTCAAAGTTAAAAATGCTGGACTCCTGGTCAACTGTCATTGTGTCAACCACCGACTGGCCCATGCAAGTGCCCAAGCAGCAGCTGCTGTACAGTACGTAATAAAACTTAATGATATCTTAAGGCAGCTGTTTTATTTTTTCTGAAATTCTGCTTTTAGAATGACTGGTTTAACCGAAATCCAAAATATACTGAACATTCCTCAAATTAAATTGAAAATGGACACTGATACTAGATGGCTGTCTCACGACATTGCAGTACAATCATTAGGACAGTGTATCATCAGTGTCATAGCTGTATTGGGAGGGGAGGCCACTGAATGAAATTACATCACAGCGAAGGTTTAAGCAGATGTATTAAAACATACAATTTTGTTTCCTCACCGATGATGCTTTCAGATGTGTTACCTTTGTTATCTAGCTTGTCTGGGGCTTGGCAAAGGCAAGATGTAAACCTTACTGAAATACAGCCAATCTTGCAGGCCACAAAACTGGCAATTTTAGAATTGAAAGACACCCCTGGAACACATTTTCAAAACTGTCATCGCTATCTTGAAGAGGAATGGTCACATCTTCACATTGTTTATTTACAAAGTGATGTAACATCATTCAAATCTGGAATCCATGATAAATATATTGAGAAAGTTGTCAAAAACCTGAATGTGAGATTTACAGATATGCCAATCTTCTCCAGTTTTCAGAGTTTTAAATGCAGAAACTCACGATCCTGCACGAGTCTGCTGAAATACTCTTTAATCATTACTCTAAAAATAGCACTCCTTCTGTTTTGAACTATGACAATGCCAAACAAGAGTGGTCAGTGGCATCAAAAATTCACAAAAGTCAGCCGTACACAAATCTCAGTCCAAAACAGGTTTTACTTAAACTAGCACCAAGTGAACTCAGAGTCTTTTACAAATTTATCAAAACTGGATACTATTGTACTGGTCATGCCAGGAAGCACAGCTGAATGTGAAAGAGAGTTCTCTGCCCTGAAAAGAATCAAGACTTGCTGAAGAAATCACAAGAATCAAACCACACTGACCTTATGATGATCTCTTTGGAGGGACCAGATTTGCATGACTTTGATTATGAGAAAGCCACAGACAATTGGGCCTCCAGGAAGAAACAAAGAATAATGGCAATCGGTAAGGTTTACATAGTTGTTCTGTTCACCCTTGTGGAACTGTTCAAGTTTTTGGAGCCGCTCATCCCATGTGGAATTGTTCACCGTTCAGGTTTTTGGAGCTGTTTACCCCATGTGTAATTGCTCAGGTTTTTGGAGCCATTCACCCCATGTGGAATTGTTTAGCCTTTGTGGAACCTTTCATGTTTTTGAAGATGCTCACACTTTGTGGAATTGTTCACCCTTAAGGAACCATTCAGGTTTTTGGAGCCGTTAACCCCATGTGGAATTGTTCACCCTTGTGAAAACATTCATGTTTTTGGAGATGCTCATTTTTTGAGGAATTGTTCACCCTTGTGGAACCATTTACTCCCTCTGTGGATCCATTCACCCTCTGTGGTGCTGACCTTGCCCCACTCCTTTCATTCACTGGATTTTTATTTCTTTCAGTTATGGAGACTCCAGAATCATATGTGGGCATTACCACATGATAAGACATGGTTGCAGGCGCCACCACAATCTGCTGCACTACATCTAAAATCAGGTATACAATGAAGAAATGACTAACCTGGCTGGAAAAATTTTCTAGGGAGAACAGTGCACTACACATAATTGTCCACTAGGTAGGGGCGTACCTCTTGCAGCCCAGACTTCACGGGTGCACAAAGATGGCTGCTGGCAAAAACATCCCAGCGCATGTGTGTGTCATTTCCGCCCGGTACCACATACTCTTTTCTGCCTTTGGGGAGGTAGCAGCATTAGTATTCCCATCCAGTAGAAGGACCGTCCCTCTAGAGGATGTGTGAGCAGGCTATTTCCAAACCAGTACAAGGACCTTTTGCCCGCTAGTGATCAGGTCCTGTATAGGGATAGAAAATAGCCCCCTCATATATGAGCAGGCTATTACCCATCCAGTACAAGGCCCTTTCCATCCCCTCCCCCTCCCCAGTGGTCAGATACTGTTTAGGGATAGGAAATAGCCCACTCATATATGAGAAAGCTAATTCCCATCCAGTACAAGGACCTCATTATACATTAGTGGTCAGGTCCAGTATTTGGATAGGAAATAGCCCACTCATCTATATCAAGAGTAAATACCATTCAGTACAAGGACCTAATGATGCTCACTAGTGTTAGGTCCAGTATAGGAATAAGAAATAGACCACTTACATATGTCATGGGTAATTCTCATCCAGTGCTTGTGCTTGTACTGGATGTGATTTAGCCTGGTGATATATGAGTGGGCTATTTCCTATCCAAATACTAGACCTGGACACTAGAAGGCAAAAGGTCCTTGTACTGGATCAGAAATCTGTATGTCTCATCGGAAAAAAGTCAATACTCATAAAACACTTGTGAACAAGAGAGTAAAATGTAAAATCCTTTCAAGGTTCCTAACCTTGTGGGATAGAGGTATGGCATACTGGTCATTAGGTGGATCTAGAAATACATTGAAGACTCCTCTTAAGACACAAACTCTCTCTAGAAATCATGATACCGGTAGGTGTCGAAGTGCTGTCTCCAAAAATTGGAGTTGGGGATAATTAGGGGCATAAGCTGTTCCATATGTAACTAAAATAGAACCAATAACTCCTTTCAGAAAAAGCATTCTACCATCAGCATCCTAATTGGTCTGACCATTGGTCTTTAAATTGCCAGCTGTTTTTAGAGAGTACAACATTCACTCACCTGGGTCTGGTGTCAGACGTAGACCCAAGATATGCCCAGGTATAGTATAGGTCCGCGTGTTTTGATAACTTATTCCTCTTAAAGTTTGTTTGTTGTGGAAAGGCAATATGTACCTTTTGTTATCATAAATCAAACAGAAGAGCAGTCCACTTTTCAGGAATATTTAACCCCTTGGTATTAAGAGAGTATATTTAAATGGGCCATGAGGGAAGAATAAATCAATATATCAGCAAAATAAGAAAAGGGATAAGAGGGGGGGTGCAGAAGCAAAAACAGAATTGTTTAAAAATGGGAGAGGAAGGACTAAGCAAAGAGAAAAGAATCAGAAAATAAAGGCAGGAACCCTACATTAGACAACCAAAAAAAAAGAAAAGACCCGCCCCTAAAGTTCAAGCCTGATACAGCAGTAGGATTGGGGGAACATCAAAGAGCTCTCCTTTATAACAGTACCCATATCATATCGAAAGACAGTAAACATCATCAGTAAATGAGAGTAAGCAGGTTGTAGCAAACTGTATGGCATTCAGTAGTATCCAGGAGAGGGAAAAAAGGTTCACTCGTTATCCAAGAAGTACAGCAATAGTTTGTCACACTAAGTAGGGATCGTTATACCCAGTGCAGACTGTTCTTAGACTTCCACAGGATGAGTGATGAGGATGACCCCCATTTGTGTGTAGCATAACAGTACCTAATTAAATCAAGTAGCAGACGCATCTTCAATGTGCCTGGACATATCTAGTAGTAGGTGGATTTGAGCGCTATCAAAATCAAATAGGCCTTCGAGCTATGCTTTTCACATAATTGTTACAGCAAAAACAGTGAACTCTACAGATCACATCACTGGGCATAGCAGACGACTGTGACATGGAGTCAGGGACCCAATGTACTTAATCTCCAGCGCTGTTGTCAGGGGTTATCAAATAGAAGATAGCAGTGATGTTAGCTTTCAGACCTGAAGATGAGGTAGCCTCTGGCTGGCCTCCAACCCTTATATTATTTCTGCAGCTGTGGTAGAGGCAACCTTGGGTAGTTTCCTGGGGGAGCTCTAAGTTTTAAAGACTTGTATGAATTTGTAGTAAGAAATCCTTGCAGAGGGAGACACAGGATCTCGGAGCCTGCAGAATGTGTGGGCACCATCTTTGATTGAAAATCTGAAGGCCCTTGGTCTCTACACCACCAAAATACTGTGGGGGGAAAAAAGGTAATTAAATCAGAACATTTAGCCTGAAACTTTAGCAAATGCGAGGCCCAATCTGCACTATGAATAATTACGTCATCCAGGTAGGCCGCAGCATATTTTTGATGGGGTCGGAGTACCTTATTCATCACCTGCTGGAACGTAGCTGGAGCATTCTGTAGTTCGACTGGGCTTATTGCGATACTGGAATGCTCCGTCAGGGGTCACAAAAGCAGTTTTCTCCTTAGCTCACTCGGATAGGGGGATCTGCCAATATCCCTTGGTGAGATCTAAGGTGGTCATGTATCTAGCATTCCCCAACCGATCAATCAACTTGTCTATCCGCGGCATAGGATAGGTGTCAAACTTTGTGATCTGATTCAGCTTACGGTAATCCTTGCAGAATCTCCAGCTCCCATCTGGTTTGGGAACTAACACAACTGGGCTGGACCAATCGCTATTGGCCTCCTCCATAACCCCCAATTCAAGCATTTTTTTTTAACTTTCTGACATAATACCTCTCGTCTAGCTTCAGGAATTCGATAGGGTTTTAATCTTACCCTTTCACCTGGAGAGGTGATATCATGTGTAGCCATGGATGTTCGTCCAGGCAAGTTGGAGAACATATCCCTATTTTGTAGCACTAAATCTCTCCATTCCTGTTGTTGACTCCTTGACAAGGTGTCTGGTATCTGGACTTCTGGGATTACAGAGTCAGAATGAGCAGGTAGCTCTGTGGTCCTCACGGTTAATGCTTCCCTTTCTTTCCATGGTGTCAACAAATTTACATGATAAATTTGCTCTGGTTTCCGCCTACCAGGTTGGCTAATCCTTTAATTTACGTCACTCAGTTTTTCCATTACCTCATAGGGGCACTGCCATTTGGCTAGGAATTTACTTTCCACCGTGGGAACTAGTACCAAAATTCTATCCCCAGGGGCAAAAGTACGGATACAGGCAGCCCAGTTATAAATTCTCTGCTGCGCTAACTGCACTTGGGCCAGATCCTCTTTACCAAGGGCATTACCTGTCCTGCATTTGTGCCACATGCTCGATGACACTTCTATGAGGGGAACTTTCACTTTCCCATGTTTCCTTAGCAATATCTAACAGTCCCCTGGGGCCTCCCATAAATTCATTCAAAGGGAGAGAATCCGGTTGAGGTTTGGGGTACCTCCCGGATAGCAAACATCAATTAGGGACAGTGGTGGACAGTCCCAATTTTTCCCATCTTTATCTACTACCTTCTGCAGCATCTTTTTGTTTTGTTTTGTTAAAACGTTCTACTAAGCCGTCTGTTTGAGGATGATACACCGATGTGTGTAACTGCGTCACCTTTAGGAGTTTACAAAGCTCTTACAGAGTTTACAAAGTCACCTGGGACATAAACGGGGTTCCTTGATCAGTAGGTACCTCTTTGGCCACTCCTACTCATCTGAAAACTTGGAACAACTCCCAGTCTACGGTTTTAGCTGAGGTATTTTAGAGAAGAATTGCCTCAGGATACCGAGTAGATACCATAATAGTCCATTATGACTAGGATATATTGATGGCCCCTAGCTGCCTTTAGTAACGGGCCAACTATATTCATAGCAATCCTCCCAAAAAGGACCTCAATGATGGGAAGGGGAACCAAAGAGCTACAAAAATGTGGCATCGGGGCAGACACTTGACATACAGGACAGGAAGCACAGTACATCTCTACCTCCTTGGCGACCCCTGGCCAATAAAACCTCTGGACTATTAGCTCCCTGGTTTTCTCAGCCCCCAGATGTCCCCCTAGGAGGGGCCCATGGGCCAGATTTAACACCAATTTTCGGTACGGCTTGGGTACCACTAGCTGTTCAATGGTCCCCCCCCCCCCACTTTGTGACACCCGATAGAGTAGGTCCCTTTCAATAATAAAGTATGGGATTGCATTCCTCTCGTCTGGGTGCACTGGGTTCCTATCAATTTTTACGGCATTCTCCCGGGCTTTAAACAGTGTGGGGTCTTTCAACTGCTCTGTAACAAAGTTCTCTCTATGCACCTGTAAGTCAGGGAATTCCAGGGTTTGCTGGCTTTCCCCGAAGTTGCCAGTTCTTCCCTAGGATTAACTGTTTCCCCTGCTAGCACAGACAAAGTAAACCATGGAATGCCCCACAATCATCAGAGGACTCCTCAGTAGCCGCATGCTCTGAGGATGCCATCACTGCATGGGGTGGGTGATCCCAGAGCTCCTGGAATTTGGGAAATCCCTCCCAATGATAGCATCATATGGTAAGTGGGGAACCAATCCCACCTGATGACAGTTTACCTAGGGAGGTTTCAAAAGACACTGACGTCACAGGATACTGCCTGGTATCCCTGTGTACACGTAACCCCCACTGTTTTAGGACAGGAGGTCTCTGTAACCACTAGCTCAGCTTTCACCAAAGTCTAACAGCCCGACAATCGTTTTTCTTTACACCAATATTTTTCATTGCCCCGTATAGCAGGGCATGCAATGGTGGCAAAAAGTCGTCTGCCACTCAGAAAGTCACAGTGCTTTGGTTCATCCACCACAGGGCAATTTGCAGCAATATGTCCTTCTTCCTGGCAGCGGTAACAAATAACATGTTTGGCTCCCTCCTGGGGGTTTAGCATTCCCAGTCTCTCCTGCCATACATTGACTGGAGTCTGTCCATTACCTTTATCTCCCCTTTTTTCACTCTCTTAACCCCCATCCCTTGGTTCACTCCTACCCACAGCTGGGGTTGGTCTGGTCTTGGGGTGGAAAGTCCATGAGTACTGAAGGGAGATGTTTAAGTTCTCGGCAGCCAAGTACCTTTCCACTAGGTTCACCAGCTTATCGCTGTCGACGAGTCTCCATGTCTCACCCACTTTTGTATGGAAACAGGGAGGAATTTTAGGAACCGGTCCATGACTACACGTTCCACAATTTGCGATCCTGACAACAGCTCCGGTTGTACCCACTTCCTTGTTAGATATATCAGGTCATACAT
This sequence comes from Pyxicephalus adspersus, assembly GCF_032062135.1. Lineage (NCBI taxonomy): Eukaryota > Metazoa > Chordata > Amphibia > Anura > Pyxicephalidae > Pyxicephalus > Pyxicephalus adspersus. The sequence continues at coordinate 78,512,619 of NC_092862.1, read as the reverse complement.
CTGGGGTCTGGGAGGTTTTCCTGTTCGATAGGACCAGTTATACACCCGTTGGGCCCGGACAGCCAAGGTGACACCCAGCCGTACCAGTATTTCCTACTATGCCCTAGAGCAAGCGGACATACTCGCTTGCTCTAGGGCATCTAATTGTTGTTGGTAGCTCTGTGCTTGTATTTCCAACAATTCCTTGTGGCGGGCCTCCGCTTTTTCAAGACCTAGCAGCAATTGTTGGTTAGTACACTGTTGGTTGGCATTTGCCAAAACAAGCTGTTTTAGTATCTCCTCCATGCTGGCCTTCCAAACACCCGCTTATAAATCTGCCGGCATCCTCCAGCATATGTGAGATCGCCCGTAGCAAGGGGGGGTGTTTCAAACAGGAAATAGGGCCAGCAGGTTCAAAGTGCATTAAGGGTTTTATTCACTAATATGATTTTCACACAAAAACAGGCAAAATAAAACAAACAGCAAAATAAAGCCTGGCCAATTGGCCACTAACTGTTAGTTCCCTTTATTAACAGTCCAGCCCAACCTAGTGCTGTGCAGGATGCTCCCCCACCTGGCCAGGAAGTGCATTGTCATTCAGCCTGGTACTTCAACCCCACCTTCAGGTCAAAAGGAAAACTGACTAAACAGATAAATACTAAAATACTAAAAAAAAAAAAAAAACAGAATAATGCGTACACCCTGTATCTGGGACAAATGTACCTGTCATCCTGGATGAAACCCTGTGATTTATTTGGCTAGCAGTTACAATACATTAAAATCTATTTTGACATACACACACAAGTGAAATCACTAAATGTTCCTTGATACATGAATTATAACATCTTTGCCAACAATCCTTTTTTTAAATATTTGATTTCTCTAAAGCCAAACTATAATGAAATTTGAATCAGATCCAAAATGCTTTTTAACATGTTTTTTTTACATTCGTACTATTGTGTGATGAGATGACATTATAAAGTGCTAATTAATATATATACAGCTTGATATGAATTAGTTTGCAGTGTTGCAACCAGTCCAAAAAAAACAAAACATAATAAAACATTGCAGCCAATCGAACTATCAATGAACCAATTTCCTGAATTAGTATTATGTAACATAAAAAAGTAGCACTTACCCCAAAAAAAATTAGGCACTAAAGATTAAAATTGACCTGTACTGGACTGTAGGTGCACACAGAACAGGGAGCAGGTGTGCGCAAATATTTTGCTATGACATCACCACTGACAGAGCTTAACAGCTGAATCGCGCAGCTAAAAAATCAATCAGGAAATGTGCCGAGTCTAGCGTAAATTCATGTGGCGAGCTTACGCGCATTCGCATGATAAATCAGGCCCATTCTGTGGAGCGCGTTGCCCCCCCCCAGACATTCTGTGGAGGACATTTTCCCCACCCAGACATTCTGTGGAGCGCGCTGTCCCCCCCCAGACATTCTGTGGAGCAGGTTGTCCCCCCCAAACATTCTGTGGAGGGCGTTGTCCCCTGTCTCTCCCCCTCCTGTACCCCCATATTACCTTACAACAATAAGAGTGCACCGCGTCACTTGCATCTCCCCCCTCCTGTACCCCCATATCACCCATTAAGAGTGCACTCCATCAGCTGTCTCTCCCCCTCCTGTACCCCCACATTACCATACAAGAGGAGTGCACTGCATCACCTGTGTCTCCCCCTCCTGTACCACCATATTACCTCACAATAGGAGTGCACCCCATCACCTGTCTCCCCCATTGTCAACCCCCATATCAACTCAAAACAATAGAACTGCCCCCATCATCTGTCTCCCCCCTCCTGTACCCCCATATCACCTCACAACATCAGGAGTGCCCCCCATCACCTGTCTCCCCCCCCATATTACCCAACAATAGGAGTGCACCCCATCACCTATCTCTCCCCCTCCCTTACCCCCATTACCCTGCAATAACACCAGTATGCAATACATCTGTCCTCATTTTTCCCCAACCTTCCACATCACCCTGGAACAATACAGTTCACCCCATCACCTGTCTGACACTTCCTTCACCCTCATTTCTTTCTAATATAATACCAATGCATTCCAATCACCTAACATTCCCAGAACCCTCCATCACCTGTCTCTCCCCCTTGTGTACCCCCATATTACCATGCAACAATAGGACCCCATCACCTGTGTCTCCCACTCCTGTACCACCATAATAGCTCACAACAATAGGACTGCCCCCCATCACCTGTCTCTCCCCCTCCTTTACCACCATAATAGCTCACAACAATAGGAGGGCCCCCTATCACCTGTCTCCCTCCCCTCCTGTACCCCCATATCCCCTAAACCAATAGGAGTGCCCCAATCACCTGTTTCCCCCCGCCCTCCTGTACCCCCATATTACCATACAATAGGAGTGCACCACATCACATGTGTCTACCCCTCCTGCACCCCCATTTTCCCGCACAACAATAGAAGTGCACCCAATCTCTGGTCTCCATCTCCTGTACCCATATATCACCTCACAACAAAAGGAGTGCACCCCATCAACTGTCCCCCTCCTGTACCCCCATATCACTTCAACAATAGGAGTGCTCCCCCATCACCTGTCTCATTCCCCCATATCACCTTAACCTCCCTAGAGGTCTACTTCTGTCAAAATTTCCATGCAAAAATATTCTTATATATATATTTTTCATTGTACGCTGTATTTCTTAGGCATAACCCACTGATATTTATTACATTTAATAACAAACTTTAAATAACAAAACACAAAAATATGTTAAAAATATTTAAACATGTAACTGTATAGTAGCGTATTTTATGTATAATATATATATATATATATATATATATATTATATGAATATTTCTTTGTATTGGACCTAATACAGCGCTTTTGTATTGAATCCAATACAAAATTATTTGTATTTCCCGACGATCCTCCCGCCCGTACCGACCGATGTACGGAGGTCACAGGGAAACCCTGTAGATCTCGTCTCTGCACTTCGCGGCTGGAGATCGGAGGAGCAGGAAGTGTTCCCAGCACCTGGGGGGACTAGAAGGACGCCAGGGGACAGCAAAGGAGCAAGCTAAGTGGGTTTTTTTTAGTTAAAATCGGCCCCGAGTGTGATTAAGGATTACTGCTTTTTGCATGTAAAATCCATCCCGAGTCACACTCAGGATTACCGCGAGGGGGTTAAAACAATTGGAGTGCACCCCATCACCTGTTCCCCCCCTCCTGTACCCCAATATTACTTCACAATAGTAGTGCACCCCATCACCAGTTTCCCCCCTCCTGTACCCCCAAATCACCTCAACAATTGCAGAACACCCCATCACCTGTCTCAGCTTCCTGTACCCTCATATTACCTCACAACAATAGGAGTGCACCCCATTACCTGTCTCACCCCTTCTGTACCCCCATATTACCTCACAACAATAGGAGTGCACCCCATCACCTGTCTCTCCCCCTCCTGTACACCTATATCACCTCACAACAATAGGAGTGCACCCCATCACCTGTCAACCCCCTCCTGTACCCTCATATTACCTAACAATAAGAGTGCACCCATCACCTGTCTCACCCCTCCTATACCCCCATATTACCTCACAACAATAGGAGTGCACCCCATCAACTGTCTCACCCCTCCTGTACCCCCATATTACCTCACAATAGGAGTGCACCTTGTCACCTGTCTCCCCCCCCCCATCCTGTACTCCCATATTACCTGACAACAATAGGAGTGCACCCCATCACCTGTACCCCCATTACCCTGCAATAACACAGTATACAACACACCTGTCCTCACTCTTCCCCATCCTTCCATATCCCCCTGAAACAATACCAGTTCCCCCCATCACCTGTCTGACACTTCCTTCAGCCCCATTGTATCCCGCAATAATAGCAATGCATTCCAATCACCTAACATTCCCTGAACCCTCCATATCCCCCAGCAATGTCAGTGCCCCCATTACCTGTCTCCCTTATATTCCCCTACGGAACTACCCGTGCGCTCTATAATAAGAGAATGATACCCCACAAAAACCCTGACAGCTTATACTATATAAATCACACACACATAGCTGTTTGCTGTGTGAGGAGATCGAGCATTCATTTTCCCTGCCTCCCAACTGCAGTTTCCCGGACTTGAAGTTTGATCCGTGATGCCCCGCCCACTTCCGGTTCCCTGATTGCCGTCACTTCCAGGTCCTTGTACTGGATGGGAACTAGCCGCTACACATTAATATTATCCCAATATGTTACATGGCCTCCTATTGAATTAGATAAAGGCAGCGCCAGCACTCCTGAGGCTTTCACGGCCGGCTTTGGGGCTTCCTAGTGCAGGCAGTGAGTTGTGTGCAGGTGGCCGGAATGTCTGCGTTCTCTGAGGCGGCCCTGGAGAAAAAACTGTCGGAACTGAGTAACTCGCAGCAAAGTGTGCAGACCTTGTCTCTGTGGCTGATTCACCATAGAAAACACTCCAGGGTCATTGTGGCCGTGTGGGATAGGGAGCTGCGGAAAGGTAAGGAAGGAGCTGGGCAGTAACCCCCCAGTCCTATGGGACGTGTGCATTGTACAATCATACACCTGAATAGACAGGTTCTCTTCTTTCTGCAGTCAGCATTGTCTCTTCTGCATTTTCTGTGTCTTGTAGATCTTGCCACATAATTATATGTGTGTTCTAGACGCAGTGTGTTTGTGGGCACTGCAATGTCACACCTTGTGTTAGGCAGCCCATTGAATACAATGCTAGGAAACTGCTGCTGCTGCCATCTTTCCATGCCATGCAATCTTGTGGCACGCTGCTAATTCACAGCATTTTAAGTGAGTGAAAGGCATTGCTTGGTGTGCCACCGCATGTGTTGGAAATGCTTGTGTTTTAGCGGAACACAGAGATAAGAATGTAAGAACCTCAAAATTTAACCATACTGCCCAGAGCTAATGTTTTTGTCCTCTTAAAATTTGATTTCCCAGGTACCTTCTATCCCTCATTATCATCAACTTTTTTTTTAAATCACCTTAAGTTGGATCCATTGATCTCTTCAATAAGTGTATGTACTTCTCCACACATTGCAGTCAGATGATGGCTGAGGGTGCTGGTACTGTACATACCTCCTGAAAACATGTGACCTTGAGCCCCCATGATTTAAAGTGGACGTAAACCCAAAACACTAAAAAAAAAATCACACTTACATTTATTCTGGCAGGTCAGTTTATGCGTCGGGAGGTTTCTTGCATCAGGTCTCACATTGTCCCAGTGTCTGTCTTCGGCCCAGTGCAGAGGGAGCGCTGGGCGCCAACATTCTCTCTTCTTCTGGGTTCTTCTTCCAGCATCACCCGATCTCGCACTGTGCAGGCGTGAGATCAGGTAACGTAGATTGGCAATCTTTTTTCCCAATCTATTGATGAAAGAGCTCCTTCTGCGCATGCCCGAGATCATACGCAAAAGGAACAGCCAAGAGTCTCCCAGGATGCGTGACTTAGGTATCCCTGGAGGCTTTGCGCTTCCACTTTGTCTTTATCACCAGGGAGGTGCACCCTTTTTTTTTTTTTTTTTTTTCTTTAAATAAAAGGGTTGTCTACCCCTTTATGTAAAGTAAAAATTCTGAGTTTAGATATGCTTTAAAGAGCTGAAATCCAGTGAATAAAAGAGGCCACAGACAGTTGGACAGGGGATAAAATAACTAGATACTTAATATCTTCAAGCTAGCAAATAAGGGGGGGGGGGGTTATTTGATTTGCTTAAGGTTCTAATTCATATTGTTAAAGCAGAACTTTCATTGACAAAAAAAAAAAACACCTTTTACATTCCAAAGAGCCCTCGATTCCTCCGCAATCAAATTCCAGTCGGTCTCACACAGTCCCGTCTTTCTTCTTGCGTGGAGGAACCAGCAGGTCTGCCGCCTCCTTCCGGCTTCTGCTCACATCACCTAATCTGACACTGTGCAGGCACTAGATCGGGTGATGTCGTGATCCAGTAAAATGTAAAAATGGAGATCTCGCTGCACATGTGTGATATTGACTTTTTTTTCCCCCTACGCATTTGCTGAAGGAGCAACGCAAAGCTTCCTGAGATATGAAATGTGTATCGCAGAAGACTCTGGGTTTACTGCTCTGGCAGTAAAGATCGATGGGGGGAGGACCTCCCCAGAATCAACAAAAATAAAAAAGTCATTATATAAAAGTGTTAGCCACCCTTTATTTAATGTTAAAAATGTCATGATATATCCACTTTAAGAGCTCTCTGTGAAATTGGAGAAAGGTCTGTTTTTAGTACCTTCCCTGCTCCAGTGATCCTTTTTGTTTTTTTGCAGAGTTCCCATTCAGAATCTTCAACTAAAAATTTTAGGATTCCTTTAACCCCTTCCTCTCCCTGCCCCTACACTACTAGCGTGTCCCTCTCAGCAGTAAATAGATGCGCAGTGATGTAAGGATTATTGGGAAACCAAAGCACTTGGCAGGGGGTACAGGTCAGTGAAGCCAAAATGCAGCACAAAGGACTTTTTGCAGTACATTGGTGGGGACAGACTTGGTGGGGAAATAATGAGCAAGCCTGCATAACAATGTACCTGGTGTGAATGAGTGCTGACAAAAACACTTTGAATGTCCCTTTCATTGGATGTGTTAAAACGTGCATATAACCTGTAATGTATGGCTGGAAATATTTGCTATTGCTTATTTACTTCTGACAGCTTAGTTACTCTTTCATTACAAGATTACAACTAAAAAGAATGCTTGCTTTTCCAGTTTCCTGTGCATTCCTCCCCACTACATTCTGTGGTTTCTGACTTGTCTTGCAGTGATGTTGACTGGGGGAACAGGTTTTCTAAAATCGGATACCTGTAGCATCATGGACTTGGAGTTTCTTCTTTTCAAGTGGAACTAAACCCCCCAAAAAAAAACAAAACAAAAAAAAAACAATACTTTACCTGCCTAATAGGCAATCTTGTAATTGCACTCACCTGTCCTTACTCTGTTGTGGATACCGGCATCCTATGCTTAGCTGTGCATGTGCAGCAAAGACAAATGGAGAACGTCCCTTTCTTCAATAAAGACCTACCTGATTGCCAATTTTCAAAGCTCCTATTATTTTATTTAAAGCGTACCTAAACTTAACGTTTTTGCTTTACATAGAAGGGTAGACAATCCTTCTATGTAAGAAAAAAAAACATTTTATAAGTGCAACACCCTTTTTAAAAAAGAAACAAAAAAGGGTGCAGCACCGCCACTTTAAATCCTGATTGAGGCTATCAAGACTTAATGGGAGCGCAGAGCATCCCAGGATGCCTACGTCACGCATCCCGGGAGGCTCTGGCTGCTCCTTCTGCAATGCCCTAATCCCGGGCATGCGCAAAAGGGGCATTTTTTCCTCCTAGGGGAAGGAGATGCCAGTCTCGCACATGTGCAGTGAGATCGGCTCTTAGTCTTTCTTAAATGTAACATTGTAAACAAAATTGTGGTATATGTAAACTATACTTGCACACAATTTAACTTTTATTAAAAAAAAAAAAAATACCCTGCCTTTACTTGTGCAAAGCCCTTGATCCCTCAACAAACCATGCTGTCTCTCTCAGCTTCCCTCTTCTTTCCGGGGCTCGTCATTTCGACGAAATGAAATTGCATGCAAGATATCAAATCTTTTTTTTTTTTGGTTAAAGTTTAATGTGTAAAAGTCTGTGTGTACAGCTGTTTACACCAATCCTTAAAGATTATTGTACTTTTTGTACAGTCATCTTTCAAATATTTACCCCCAAGGTTGTATATACCTGACCCATCCAATCTTCTCTGTTCCACCCACTTGGAATCCCACAGTTTTTTCAATGAAGTCTCCCGGCTGGGGTTGGCTGTGCTTTCATAGAAGAATGTAAATTCATTTCTGTGAAAGAGCCTTCCACAGGTGAGAAGAATTGTCAAAGGGCATCCAAAAGGACTGAGTGGAGATGTGCGGGAGACATGGAGCCCTGGAGGAAAGAGACTAAAGCTACGTACACACGTCAGATTTTTATCGCCCGATAATCGGCATCGGCCAATTATCGGGCGAAAATCTGCCGTGTGTACAGTCGGTGTCGTCCATCGTCCGGACCACCGACCTGCCGGATCCACGGACGATGGACGACAGCCGATCCTAATGAAAGGGAAGGGGAGAGCGCGCAGCAGGGTGCCGCTCCGTCGCTCTCCCCCTCCCCTCTCCATAGAGCATGAACGGTGCTGTATGTACAGCACCGTTCATGCATCGTGCACTCCCTTGTCGTTGGAAAGGATCGTGAAAGATCCTTTCCAACGACAAAAATTGGCAGTGTGTACGCAGCTTTACCCATCCCCACTCCTCCAAGATAAGACTTGGGGGCAATGCATCTGTGTTCTATGTCCCTCACAGTGTGACTTGAATATTGTGCTTGACAAAACATTCATTTACCTTTACAAAAGCAAACCGGTTTTGAGTTTTTTTATTTTTTAGCTTTGACAGAAAAATGAAGGAGCCAAACTAGTAAAGCAAGACATTTAACATTAAGAAAAAGTAAGCATTCTGTTCAGAAACACACTTGATGATAATACCACAATACTGGTATAATTTTCAGTTGACAAGGGCCAGATAATAAACCTTTGAACAACTGAAAGCCGTATTGCCTTTTTTTTACAGCCCATATTGGATCCAGATCACATGGAAAGATAAGGATTGTATTCAGGGGTGAAACACACTGAAAGCTGGAAAAAAACATGAAATATAGCTTACTGATATTTATCTTTTTATCTAATCCTTTTAGGACTTACTGATATTTATCTTTTATCTAATCCTTTTAAGCCTTTTGAGTGAATTACCAAACTAGATTGTTGTGTAGTATAAATCCTTTATTTCTATTAGCTCTTTCAGCTTTTATTTTGAAATAATTAAATTTATCATTTTGAATGCTTGTATATGGATCTTTCTGCTGTCACCAAACTTCAAGTAGGATACTGGTGAAGAATAAAGAAGAGGAGGCTTATGAGACCAGGCCAAGAAAAACGTGGTTTGAAATGTGTGTTTAATAAATTAAAACAATGAATATGGGATACATTACACATTGTGACCATTACTTTTAACAGGAGGCTATAGTGAAACAAATTAAATATTAAAAAAAAAATAGAAAAACACTTTAGTGTATATGGTTGTACCCAGGAAGAACTACACTAATATTTATTTTTTGAGCATATTGGGACAAATTTGATATGCTGGATTATTTAAAACTTTAACCCTGTCCCCTGCAATATAATTGAAACTGCACTAAGGGCTCAGATTCACTATATTGTAGTCACATTGTATTCAGCATAAATCAGACATGATTAGAACATATCCATGGTCTGTAAAAAATAATTTTGTCTTCAGGTCCTCTAGGCTGCACAACTTATGAACTTCCAGATGTCCTGTAATGTTTTCCTTCTTGTCCTTTAACTTTATGTATACACATGCAATAATTGTCATTGGAAAAGATCTTTCACGATCCTTTTCAACGACAAATGACTGCACGATGCATGAACTAGTGCTATATGGAGGGGGAATGGGTGAAGCGGCCCTCTTCACTTCCATTATGATTGTTTGTCATCCATTGTCTGTGGATCCACCAGGACGGTTGTTCGGAGGATGAGCACTGTACACACACAAGATTCTCGTCTGATATCAGCCCTGAGCCGATTATCCGACGAGAACCATTGCACATGTGTACCTAGCCTTAGGTGTATGTCCTTTTCTACTGTTGTGCAATATTTGTACACAATCAGACCAGAGCATATGTTTATCTTTTTCCACAGACTAGCCCATATTTGAAACCTGAGCAATCACATACATGCTCTAAAGGAAAGCATATGTTGTAAGCAGAAAGAATAAAAGATTCAGTCTACTCAAGGGACAGCTTGAGTAGACCATTTTGTTTCCAGTCATTTGGACAAAAAAAATCCCCTATAGTGTGCAATGATTTTTTTATTTGGTATCTAGTAGGCTGTCGTCTAATTTTGCCAGCATTTGTTACTTGCATAGGAAAAAATAAGTCCCCTCATGGAAATGAAGAATTTTAGCATATTTAAACAATCCAACATTTGATCTTCATTCAAACCGTGCCAGATAAACATGTTATACTTTAACAAATGACACATAAAATTGACACAGTATATTCAATCTGATAATCTATTATTAAATGGTGAGCCCCATTGAGGGACAATTAATGTTGTGACAATTGACTTTGTAAAGTGCTGCATAATATGTTGGCGCTATATAAATACTGGTTAATAATAATTTGAAGACATAATCTAGATTTACCATATTGAAAAGAAACATACATCTACATTTACCATCACTTAAAGTTCCAATAATAAGGGAATATGCAGGTGGCACCTGTAACAAGGGGCACTATTCTTCTTACTGATGTGTAGTTTGTCATGTTATTGATAAATGATAAAAACATGTTTTTGGATGCCTAAAAGTCTGGCACATGGTTTTAGGGGATAAATTATGAAATTCATTTCACTGAATATTCGGATTGTGGGTTGACTGCTTCATGCCCAAAAAAATGGAATTTAAAAATGTTGAATCAATCATGGGATTATTGCAAAAAAGGACAGGCAATCTTACCTGTCTTTTTGCTGCATAGAACTGAGCTGCGCGTGCGCAGATCAGCTTTGGTTGACCGCAATCTCAGATTCCCCTGAGCTTGCTGGGACCGGATGAACTCCTATATAACTTCATGTTAATTATGTCATGCCAACCTATCCAATCAAGATGGCCAAAGATCGGAAAAAATGAAGGAAAAAGATAGCTGGCCCTGTGATGGAACAGGTGAGTGAAGCAGGCTTTAGTTCCATTTTAAGAACCCCAACATTATATTGCAGTTTACAGGTAACCCTTGTGGAAAGTGCACCCACCATTGGACTAAGACTAAACAAATGATCAGAAAAAGGGCTTGCAAATCACCAGTGAATGGCTCTAAAAGATGATGTGGAGCATTTTTGGCTCTAAAAGATGATGTGGAGCATTTTTGACTGACCTAGTCAAAGCTGTGATTTGAATCCAATTAAAATGTTGTAGGGGGATTCAAACTCGTAATTTATTGCTGGGAAACCCACATATTGAAACTAAAGGAATTTTACAAGGAAAAGTGGTCAACAGTTTAAATGTCTGACACTGGTGGGAAGTTTTTCTAAAGCAATAGCAGCTCACAGGGCCAGTGGTGTATTACTTTTCTTCGTTACATCTGTTTATATTTTTTGTTTAATAAATTAGTGAGAATTCAGCTTTTAATTTAATTGTTCCCTTACAGCCATTGTTTATTTGAAGATTGAATGTTTTCCCGGTTAAATGTATTGTAGAGGTCTGTAAATTCCAATGGGTGTATATACTTTCTCGCATGTATAAAATACCTGACCGCACCAAGCTTTTTGGGGGCTACTTTAGGTTTGTTATTCAGTCTAATAAAACTTTATATGACTAACATTTCAAATATAAAGATCCTGGTTTACACCATTATTTTTGCATCAGTAGTAGGATGAGGTCCTTGTTATCAAATTATAAGGTTGTAATTCCTTTGAGGAGCTCTTGCAACAAAATGGGTATCTTTGAATAAGGCTGAGCTAATGCCTGTTTTAATGTTGTTAAAGACCCAAACAAGTTGCTGATAAAAGCTTTCCGCCCTACATATAGTCTAGACCTGAAAAACTATCTATGTGAAAACAAGTGGTCAGATAGGAACTTCTAACTTCTTTTTACTTTAGCACACATATTCTGGGTCATTGATTTAAGTAAATCAAGATGTTGAGCATAGCAGCCATGTAGGTATTATAAGTAAAAAAAAATATTAGATTTCATTCACCTTTGACCATTCTGGAATTCTTTAACATCTAATTATTACTGGCCATAAGTTCCAAACCCTGACTACCCTCCTTTATTTATCCTTTCTCAGCCCCTCTGCTCTTCTGCCTAATTTTATATGGTCCATTTATGAATATGTTTACCCAAATTTCACACATTGAATACAGTCAGAAAATGTGTAAAATCGTGAGTTAAAGGTAAAAAAAAAAAAAAATCATTCTAATTGAAAAAGAAAAAAAGTTGAAGTTCCAGTTATGTGATACACAAGCCTCAAAATAAGCAAAAAGCATATTACCTTCCCTGACTAAGCCAAATCATCCTTTATCTGTATCTCTCGTATTACTCTTTTCAGGCACTGCAGTTCAGAGTGGGTCTTAGACAAAAAGGCAGTGATATCAATTCAGAAAGCAGGTGGCACAAATTTAGTCACACAAGCTTTTCTGTTAAATTGCTAGTGTACTTGTTTGGTGGTGCATACTTAATAGGATGTAAAAAAATATTAGTTACAAATTGACCCATAAATGCAATGTAATATTGATTTTATAATCAAGATAAATTGGTAATGGTATATAAAAGCTTTTGGTGCTACTTTTGTCCATTTAACAAGTGACTGATCCATAATTTTAAAGCGACCCTTCCTAACCCTATAACCATGTTCTCCCCAGAAATTTTTTTTCATCCGGCTGGTGGGAAGCTGTAGCCATGTGTTCAAAAGGGGGTATGGCAAGACGTGGAAAATTTAGCACTCCCAGTTGTTTATGCCATGGGTATCCAGTAACCTATTGTTTGTGTTCTACCTTCTCCCTATACTTTGTTCCGACTTTGTAATGCCTGGCCCATTAGTAAATCCAATTTTTTTAATCTATGTATTATGCTGCAAATTATGACTCAACTTCCTAGTGTTCAAGGTTTTAAGAGTGTAATCCCTTGTAGTGTAATAGTGTAATTAATGTGGTGTAACAAGTTAGGCTTAGTTCATATTAGCAGCAAAAAACTGGGCCATTCACCCCTCCTGAGTGACTTCTGGGAACTGCTTGGCACCTAGGATTGGTAGCAGGTGGTAAGTGCTGGGTTTTTTCAGACCTAGCAGTTTTTTAAGCAGCAGTGGTTCCTAGCATGAGGAATGGACAAATGTAATCTTACTGTAAGTTTGAATTCAGCCTAACTTTAGATGTGCCCCTGAGGCTATATTTAGTTATAGTGAACTTTTGTGAAAACATTTTTTTCATTTGATCCTTTCACAAAACTAAGCCTAAATTCATTCCTTTCTTTCACAGAACTATAACTATCATGCTATGCCACCTTGTCGACTTTTCTTCTTTGAACCACAACTTCTCCGAAATGTGGAGGAAACCGAAACTCTAATTGCAAGTGTGGGACACTGGTGGCTAAACCTTTCTAAAATTTCATTATTATGGCATTATGAGAACATAAAAAATCTCCACCCATCAAAATGTGCTGCCTGCTCTGTTACACATATCTGTCTGCATCTCTACCTCAAACCCCAATTTCTCTGGAATGAAGAGGTGCAAATATATAGGTGGAAGTGGGAGACACTTGTGGCTATCACCTCCCAAACTTTCATCACCACGGCATCATTACATCATAAAAAAACTGTCCATCAAAATGGCCTTCTTTGTTACACATGATTGTACCCTTCCAGTAATTTTAGTGGGCAGAGTTTATGTTCCAATGATGCCATAGTGATGACGTTTTAGGGGATGTTAGCTACAGATGTTCCCCACTTGTACCTACATTTTTGGTTTCTTACACCTTACCATTCCAGGGAAATTGAAGTTCAAAATGTTAGAAGTGGATAGGAATGTGTAACAGGGCAGGGAAGCCCATTTTAATGTAGAGTGTTTTATGTTCTAATGATGCTGTAGTAGTGAAATTGTAGGGAGAGAATGTGTCCCCTACTTGCACCTATATTTTCAGTTTTGTACCCCCACACCTCAGATAAGTTGGGGTTCAAGCAAGGAAAGGCAGGATAGTTTGATAGTTTTAGGTTTGTGACAGGTAGGTATATATTTAGGGGCTCCACCCCAATGTTTATTGCTATATTAGTGGCCCTGGGGGTCCCCAATTTGCACTTTAAATTTAGGACTCCTAGATGCCCCAAAGTTAGGTTTTCATAACTTTTTACATTTGTGACCCCCATATCTTGAAATTCTTTAAAGCTGGGGGGCTGAAATTGTGGATTGTAACTAATATCTATGAGAGCCCCTGTGCACCCTGAAATTTTCAAGTCATTGCAACATACGGTTTAGGAGATATCGAAAATTGTTCACAGAGAGCTGTGAGGCTGTACAATGTCATGCCGTTACACACAGCTCTCACAGCACTACTGATTACTATATTAAACATGCCCACTCGTGCGCATACTTTTTAGAGGCAAATACCGTGTTTCCCCGATGATAAGGCATCCCCATCAAATAAGCCACCCCCCCGATTTTTGCTCAAACAATTAAAATAAAGCACCCCCCGCAAATGATCAGAAAGGGGACAATCAATGGCACATGAGTGATCAGAAAGGGGACAATCATTGGCACATGAGTGATTTTCAACAATAAATGTGTACTGTAGTCTTCATGGAAAAAAAGACATCCCCCTAAAAATAAGACCTAGGGCATATTTTGGCATTTCAAAAAATATAAGACAGTGCCTTATTATAGGGGAAACAGGGTAGAAATCCCAGCTTATGCTATCAGATAGGGGCGGGGCTGCCTGTGTCTCACTCCCATGAAGGGTGAACTGAGTTCCCCCACCCACCTCTCATCAGTGGCAGCAATCCTTTGAATGGATTAGCACAGAGCAGCCTCACTGAGATCAGTTCAGAGGATTAAAGCTGCAGATGGTAGATGGGCAGGGAGGCACAGCAGCTGGGCAGAGCAACCAGCTAAAACCTTCTGGGGAGAACTATGCCTATAAGGTGCTGGCCTAAATTCCAAGGGAATTTGCATTACCCTAACCATAACCTGTAACTTGAAGTAAAGTAAAGTAATGGGGAAGTAAGAGCCATCTTGTTTTCATGCCATAGGGATGGGTAGGCACACAATAGTTAATCTGAAGCAGGAACATAATATTTGGTAAAATCGTAACTTAAGTGATCAATTTTTGCAAATACATATTTTTTTTTGTTCGTATACATTGTAGTGTGGGATTAAAATCTGAGAAATTCGGATTAAAATATAAAAATTACCCACAAGACTTTTCCATTCCTCAACATTACATTACCTAATTTTGTGTGATATTTTGTTTGGTGAAAAGGCTAGAGGTATCTCAGACTAGATGTTAAGACATTAGGACAAAAAATAGGGACTCGAGGTATAGGGAGGAAAAAGTCTCTGGGCTAAAATGGTTCATTTATACTGAGGTAAGAAAAAAACTAATATAAATAGAAATCATTGTACAGGCTTTCTAAGTAACCTCTAAGGAGTAGTCTCAAAGGCTTTTTGATTGTGATACTATTGTTCTCACGCCCTGTTTACCTATAAATTAAGCAAATCAACGGTTGTGTTTACTTAATCATATAAAGAAAACTCCCACTGGATCCAATTACCTAAAATGATGAGTCATTCTGTGTAATTACCACTTGGTTTACATCCATAAGGGAAACATGGTATATCAGATTATGATAAGAGAACTTGTGAGAATTGTAAGACAAACTGTTTTAGGCTTTTCTAAATGTGTTTTAGGCTTTAAGTATTTCAAGCTGAAATATTAATAAATAGACAACCATTTATGAAAGCTTACTTTCAACAACACAACCAAGTTCATATATTTAGTGAGACTAAAGGAAAATTGCTAAATTTCTCTGAATTTAAGTTTTTATGACTGAGTGAGTACACTAAAACTGTTGTCTGTACAAGTTGAAATAAACTTTTTGAGGATTAAATATGACCATACATATAAAAAAATAAGTATTTTGAACACAGTGTCTAGTAAGACACCATATTTTTGCTGTTTATAGGACAGGGTCAGACCTTTCTCAAGAGTGATCCCTCGCTGCTCCTGGTGTCAGCCACTTGTTCGCTCACACCTTAGAGGTGGAACCACCATCTATACATTTGACAGCTGGTGGCAGTGAGCAGCATTGTACCACCACCATCTTTAGTGTTGCCCCTTCTGTGTCTACTGTGATCTTTGGCCATTGGATGACCAATGATGTAACTCCTTCATGTGTGGGGGGGTTGAGGTAATTTCTCCTGGACTGCGCTTTTGTTATGATGTTAAAGCAGATATCTTCCTTTCTATATTTAGGTTATTTGGACAACCCCATGGTATTGCTTAAAGCATAAATTAAAATTAAAAAGAGAAGACAGGATTATTTTTTTATTTGGCAACTCAAGGTCTATTATAGCGTCAAGCCAGGTTTCTCATAGTGATACATAGGTTATATACAGTAAATCAGTGATAAAGTCCAAAACCTGTTAATACAGCATTTATAGGACATTTAGGTCCTGCTTTTATGCAAAGCTTTCCCGTGGTAAAAAAAAGATAAATGATGTCTCGTATCATGACACGTTTTGCCTTAAGGCTTCCTCAGGAGTATATTGAGACAATGAATATACTGAACAATAATTAAATAGAATTAAAAAAAAAGATTGTCTCGTATGATCAAACATTTCTTAAATTATAATTTGTCATTAACAAAATTGAATGTTTATAATGTATAATTCCTGAAATAATTGTTCAATGTAGACTTTATGTTTTGGTTATATAATAACTTGTAAGTGCCACTCAGTCCCACAATATTAGTATATTGAGGGCCAAGAAGTGAAGAAAAGAAGTGGAAGCTAAAATTGAAAGCAAATGTAAACTTTGCTGCTGGCGCAAACATGCCTAAGTTATACACACATACCTGCCAAAGTACCCTAATCAGCACTGTAACCCTTTGATATCCCTCAATGATGCCACTGTCATCTTCGCCCTTCATTCAGGTTTGAAATCAATGTCTTCACTGGCCAGGTGGGTGTAACAAAACACTCATGTAGACTTACATGCCAAGCCTGTACACTGAGCAATGTGCAGCTTGCACAGTTCTCCCATGATAGTCTGTATGCTTCAGTCTTGGAGAGCTTTAGTAATTCAGGCCCCAAATTTTCATATTATATGGAGATTATATAATGGCTAACAAAAAAATCACACTAAAATGCAAGGTTTTCATATGTGGCTAGACCCACCTCCTGTTAACACAACTTTTAAAATGAAAAACAAAACATTATAAGAAGATGCAAGAGTAAAAACCTGAGCTACGTTCCGGTTCCATCGCTAGTCATTGGTGGGTTTCACAGAAAAGTGTGGGAAAACTGTCAATTCTCATGAAAGGAAGCTAGTTCACTGTACAGGAGGATGTTTAGACAGGATGTGGGATCTTAACATTAAGAAGACCCACAAATCTGGTCTTTTCTAAGTGGGCCAACCAGAATCCTGTGAGAAAGGTAAGTAATAAAGCCTACCTATACTCAGAATTTTCACTTTACACAAAAGGGTAGAAAAGAAAGCCTCCCGGGATACCTACATCAGGCATCCCGGGAGGCTTTTGGGTGCTCCTTCTACGCATGCCCGAGCATCTCGGGCATGCGCAGAAGGAGCCTTTTTGCTCGAAGAGAAAAGTTTGTTGATCTCACGAATGCGCAGTAAGATCGGAAATTTTTTTTTTCATCCTATGTCACCCAATCTCGCGCCTAGGTCGGGTGATGTAGGATGAAGAACCAGGAAGAGAAGACGTAGATGGCGCCCAGAGCACTGGCCCTGGGACGAATGTTTGGGCGATGCAGGACCAGGCGCAGGACACCCTTTGAGTGATCGGTCTGCCTTGCGGAATTGAAGATAAGTATGTTTTTGTTTTGTTTTTTGAGTATAGTTCCCCTTTAAGTATTTTTTAAAGTTTTACCCAAAGATTGTATTTTATATCTGTAATGCAGGTTTTTGACAGCAGGGGGTAGGAAGCAGCCATGTAAGCATTTTAGTCCAAGGTCCACTCCAAATTCTGTTGTTGGAGACCAGAGAGTTGATACTTATATTATGTACAATGATCTGTTATAATTCACATAATCATAATAATGCCAGTGGAAAACAAACTGCTATGATATTTTTAGGATGTAAAAGTATAAATGCATTGGCAGAATGTACGTCACTTTAACTTCCCTGGCAGTATGATTAATTTAGTGTTTAATGTCAAATCGGTACTTTTGACATTTAAAAATACTTCTAATTTAAAATTTCCCGCCTGTCTCGCCCCTAACGCACGCCCGCACACACACACATTTCCTAGCCTCATGTCTCCAATGTTCCCATGGCGGGATGCAAGGCCAAGGGACACAGATGACGGGCTGGCATCGCTGGAGGATGCCGCAGGCTTTTAAGGACTAAGTAAGCCCTTTATTCCACCACTCAGGATTACCGCCAGGGGGGTTAAATTAAATACATTTAGTTTGGCCTCATTCACACACTCTGCACACATGGCATTGTAGCAAAATAAATGTAATACAAAAAGTAAACCTTTTTTAAAAAAAATAAAACTTTTTTTTTTTTTTTTTTTTTTTTTTTTTACAGTGAATGATTTTACTCACCAAATTATTTGTAACTTTGTTTAGCACTCTTGTAATTCATTCACCACTAATATACGACATATATAAAACTGCTTTTTGTTCTTTGAAATATTTTTTTTTAAAAGAATAGTAATACAATGCACATAACTAGGTAAGTATATCAAATCCGTAAATACCTATCACTGAGAGTGCAGTAAAAAAAAAAACACAATAAACAGACGGAATCTGATAATAAAAGTTATAAAAACAATTTTTTCCTGTCAAAAACAAATATGGTATATGCATATATTGGTATCTGCATAGAAAAGGAAGACTAGAATGTAGTGCTGTATAAAAAAAAAAAAAAAAAAACTACAAAGAATGGGGTACAATCAGGGAGTGGGGGTAGGGGAAAGAAAACGTACAGCAAGAAGGTTTGGGAACATTGCCCTAGGATACTAAGAAGTTAGGGATATATTGTACGTGTTTTAAAGAAGATTTATTTGAATCAAGGATTTACAGTGGGGTGTATATTATTAGGGCAACTGCTTTTCTTATTTACACATTAGCAGTACAACCCGGTCAACTTCTTGCCATTCGTGTACTGAATAAATAATTATGTGAAATTATCACAGTGAAGTCAACCTTTAACTGCCCCTCCAGTGCCTAGTAGCAATATTCAAAGCAATAAAGCCAGTTTTGGTCACAGAGCTGACCCTTTGCCACAGTCTGGTGTATGGGGCATTATGGGAAAATTTATACAGGCTTAAGGTGCTACCAGTATTTAAAATATATGCAATACTACAATAAAATATCAATTTGAATTACTTTTTTTTTTAAGCTTCTAGGACCCTATGGGTAAAAGCATGGAACCATCTTTAGATTTCTTTTAACTACGCCAGAGGTTGGGAATCTTTTTGCACTACTAGGCCATTTCAGGAAGTCAAGAAGGCACACTGGACCAAAAGAAACAAGGTGTCCAAGGAAAGATTTTTTTATTTAAAAATACAGTACGATTAACGGGAAACATGATATTGCATGTTCTTAGAGACATATACAATATCAGGTTCTAATGATGGGAAGTTAAGCAACAGAATGTCATTAAAGTGATTATCAGTGAGCTGAGAGCGCAGCTTGTTCTTACAAATCTTCATTTCGGAGAACAGCTTCTCACACGCATAAGTGTTGCCAAACAATGCGATCACACACTTGGCACGGGCTAACAACATTGGAAACTGAGCATGTTGCAGCTGATGGTAGAAGTCAATGAAAGTCTGTACGTGTGCGCATGCTTGGCATTGAAATGCCCCTTGAGATTCGACCGCTTGAAAGTGCTGTTGGTGTCGTTGCACACTAAACACAGGGCTTTGTTGCCGCTTTGGACGAAGAATAATTCCTCAGTCCATTTTAGGTTGAAGTCACAGCGTTCAAGGTCAACCTTCTGGGGACTGGTAGCTGCTTCTGCTCTTTAGGCATAGTAATTGTGGTTACTGTGCGGGAACTCGATGATATCACGGGAACTCGAGATAACGCGACAATTCAATTAGACTGGATCCAACAATAAATAACTAGAGGCCGTTGGTCTGGACTGGAATACTGGCTAGGCCATATCCGGTCTAAAGGCTGGAGTTTGCCTACCTCTGCACTAAGCCATTGTACAAGCGTAGCTACTCTTTCCCATTTGTTGTAAAATATGAACACTGTTGAATGTTGAATTTTATTATTATATGGTAAGAAAGCAAGAAAAGAAAAAACTGGCACCAGCGCTATAGGTCATCACAAAGCAGGATGTGAATACTTAATTATTTGTGGAGTGTGGCACTGAAACTACTGTGAATTCCTTTTTTTTCCCAAAATAATAATGCATGTGTTGTAAATGGGCCCTAAAAGTGACCCTGTGGTATTATACTCTCTATCTTAGTTGTGCCTGTACAGCACTGTTCCCACTATTCAAAAGTGTGTTGCTTTGCATTACACAGCACTGCACAACCATTTGTGTGGCTGTCCGTTGTGATACTGACCCCATTCATTACAAATACAGCACACAAAACCAGGGCTGTGGACTCCGACCCCTGATAAATTTAAATTTATAATAAAATAATACAGCAGGTTCAAATGTCCTATTTCACAAACAGTAGTCATAATTAGGTACTTCTCTGATGTAGGAATAAAGCCCAGTGCATAGTTGTATTTCTACTAGTGTGAAGTTCAGCTGAGCTATTATACAACCTAACATTTACATTATTGTAATTTGAATTATGTACATTACAAAAACAACTTTAACATCATTTTGCACACCACCGAATACTGGGAAGTTGGTTAAGTGGCCCCCCTGGCGCTGGAGCCTCCCACTGCCCTTTCTTCAGCAGATCTGCAAACAAAGATAATGGCAGCAGCGTCTGCTCAATTTCCTCTCTCTGGTAAAAGAGTTTAGAAGAACTTGGAGGAACAGCTTTTTGGATTCAACTGTAAGTGTTCATGTTTATTTGAAATCTGCATGGCTGCTTGTGTGTACTATGATGGACGGCTGTGTGTATGTTTCTGGATAAAATAGCAGGGCTCTGTGTTGTGTGTGTGTGTGTGTGTGTATAGTATGCATGTTTGTGCATGTTTTTCTGTATAGGACAAATTATGTCTAAATTTTGTGCAGGGCTATAGCTTATTTGTGTGTATAGTGCCATAGTGTATGTATGTTTGCAATAGTGCAGGACTATGTGTATGTTTGTATTTAAATCAAAGAATATGCTAGTTAGTATAACATATTTTATATTTATATTTTAGTGACACCCCATTCACAATGGCAAAATGTCTGTCAACAAACACGATCATCAAGTGATGGGAAACTTTACGTGTGTCAATGTATTCTTGAAGATGATGGTGAAAAACAATGTAGTGCAAAAATTTCCAGTTTCAGTGGGTATAACAAAAATGCACATACAAGAGCATCAAATTTGAAAAGACACTTGCGGCGTGTTAGAAGTTGTGAATGAGAAAGATATCAATGAAATAATTCCATCTACTTCTGGGATAACAAAATATGCAGAGATCTACTGGAGACCAAACACAACTAAGAAGATTCTTTATGTCTGGCAAAGTTACCATAACAATGACACCAGTAAAATTCAAAAATCACATTATTGAAATGGTAGTAAAGAATAGTGTACCACTATCCTTCTTTTCACAGCCAGTCTTTTTTAGGCCTAAATGGAGAAATGGCTAACAAACTTGGTGTTTCTCTGGAAAGAGAAAGTATAAGTAAACTTATAATTGAAGGGTCCAAATGAAAAAAGGAAAAACTACGAAAAGGTCTGAAGGGACATATTGTCTTCATAAAAATGGATGCATGCACACTTCGGAGTTAATTATTTTGCTATTAATGTTGAATTTGTTGATAAAAATAATAAAACAATAATGCAAATCTTGGGAGTAAAGGACACCCAGACACATCACACCACTATATTCAGAAGTTAGTGGAGCATGTTCTAGAAGATTTTGAAATTAAACAGGAACAGATTCCATGTATTGTGATAGATAATGCTTCTAATATGTTTAGCACAATTGAGAAAATGAATAAAATAAATGAACAAAGTGACAGATATTAAAGGAAGACAGTTCTGCAAGTATTGGAGAAAGTGAAAGCAAAGAGAATAGTGACATTTTGGATAACATTGTTAAAGAAGCATCTAAGCATACTACTACTCAACATATGCTTTGTGCTGTTCATACTCTGCAACTTGCAATAGGAGATGGATTGAAAGATTGTCATGCAGCTACTCTAATGGGCAAATTGAGGCAAGTATCTGTTGCAGACAGGGCCCCTAAAACAGATGCCATTTTGAAAAGACGTGCAGGAAACCTATTTGATAGTAAAGTGTTTGCTTGAACCAAAAGACTTTCTTAAAGAACTTGACAATGAAAATGTTTTATTAACTGTGGACACAAGTAAAAGCATTGGAAAATCTGCTTTCGAACCCCTTTACTGTCACCAAGAGTTTGCAATCTGAAGATTTTTCACACCTGGTAAATTCTTCTTGAAATAGAAAAGCTTGATATATTGCCTGAAAAAAAGTGGAGGGTTAATAGCTGATGGCATTGTATCTTCAATGAAGAAAAGAGAGAATCTCTTACTGGATAATCAAATTTTGTTAGCTGCTATTTATGTTGATCCAGTGAGCCGAATATTAATGAGCAATGACCAAACTGAAACTGTAAAAAAGGCCCTCTATGATGTAGCAGTTCGCATGAAGGGATTACTACCTAAAACACCACCACTGGATAAGGATGTAAGCACTGGTAACTCGGCATCATCCTCTTCAAATGAAGAATTAGACTTTGATTTCAACAGTAAAAGTGACGTTGCATATGCGTGAAAGATAATCAACCAGAAAATGTCCAAATAAAGAGATTCCAGCAAGAATTTTTTTAAAGAATTAAAACTAGTAGAAAAGTATGATCACTAATCGAAACTGACTGTAGAAAAAGCCATTCTTGTTTATCCCAAGATTATTAGTGAAGTGGCTAGAACCGTAACAGCAATGCCACCTACCCAAGTCAGTGTTGAAAGACTATTTTCTGTATATTAGAACAACACTACATTGAGTTAGTTTTGGATTGCATTTAACCGCTATTCTACTCTACAAATATTTTCCAAGTCTAATATATAAACTGTTTTAGATTTTCCAGCTTTTGTTTTTTGTTCATGTAGTTAAGCTTTGTTTTTGTTTTAAAACTACCAAAGAATGTGGTTCATATTTTTAAACTGGTAAAGTTCCTGTTCCTGATTTTTATGCATGCTATGCTACTACTTTATAGCGACTTGAAAAAAACAAAACCTTATTGTTTTCATTTTTTTGTCTTTTGTTTAAACTGGCTAATACAGAAAAGCATCAGTTTCCTAGGCAGTAGTTCTGTTGGTAAATGGCGTTGCCTTTCTTCAATCAACGTGGAAAATACATTAGCATATTACAGGGTTTCTCACTTTATCACTACACTTTTACATTCAAACTTCACACTTTTGCAACCAAACTTCACAAAAAAAATTTCACCTTTGTCAAAAATTATTTTGCATTCAAACTTCACACTTTTACATTCAAACTTCACACTTTTGCAACCAAACTTCACCAAAAATGTAGACCCCCTGATTATTCATAAATCAATAAATTAAATATAACACAATACTTTTACCATACGTTTTTCTCAAGAAACATTAAATAAAAATATGTAATAATAAATGATTTATTAATCATTAATGCTTTACCCTCTTAGGTATTTAGGCAAAAAGCCAAACATTTTTGCATAATAATTTAAGCAATACTGTTCGCCTATTGTTAAAAATACATTGTTGATAAATTAGCCTTACTACCTCTTTCAAGTTAGAGAAAATGTTCTCAACAGTATTAAGAAATGGAGAGTACGGTGGTAAAAATAACAGTTGGTGTCCCTTACGTTCAACCAAGCTCTTTACCTGGCTAGTTTTATGAAAGGGGACATTATCTATAATTGGGATGGCATGCTGAACACTCTTCACTAAAAACATTCAAAACCTCATCAATAAAATTGAGGAATGCTTCTTGATTAAATGCTCGTGAATGCACTCCAGCCACAACATGCACCGCCCTTTGCCCAGTAGGGGATCTTCCATTGAGATGTTAAAACCTACTTCATCAAGAAAGTAAATGTTTTTTCCATCTTCCTTAGCAATGAGATCAATGATTTTGTTAGCATAGTTAAGCCTTTCTTGAAGAGAGTGGGAATCATTGCGCCTTGCAGGAATTAAAGAATTTCTTTTTAATGACTGTTGGAATTTATCAATGTATCTATTGTTGAAAAAGATACATTAATTCCAAATTTGGCAAATAACCGATCCTTCATTTTCCTAAGGCTTGTTCCGCAATCTTCGAACATTAATTTGCGTGATTCCTCCTTATGGGCTTCATCCAACTTTGAATTTCTCAGAACTCCTCTTGGTAATTGTTCCACTCTACTGGAAAATTCATAAGTCTTAATCATTTTGGTTATGGTTGTATGATTACAACCCAAAACCATTGCTATCTGGGAGGCATTACTTCCATTCAGATACTGTCTACCACTTCTTGACGTTCTACATTACCTAATTCTCTGGCCATAAGGGTAGGTGCAATAGTAAATATAAAGCTAATAACTTTGAAGATAAAAAGATGAACTGAGGAGTCCAAGGATTTATCTATAGACTCCACAGCCCTACACAAAATGAACAGAAATGCGTGCGAAAGTGCACTGCATCCAATCCTGAGAAATCCGCTAAAGTCCTCAGGGAAACTGACACGTCTAAGGGAAGCTCTCCTTGTGACTTTCATTAAAATATACATGCAAAATCAAACGGAATAAAGTAGGCTTGGGCTGCGTGAAAGACCCAAAGCCAACTTTTCCCAATTCTGGATAGAATGGGGAGATGTTTAACACTTCCTTTTTGATTCTCCACTAGGGAATGTTTCAGTAAATTCACTGCCTCAAAATAGTAAGTAGAGTAATTATAATGAGTATTTAAAAAACAGTAAAAGAGTAGGCATTCTTCAGATAGTCATGTAAGAGGGAAGGTATCCTGATATGACTACAAGACAGAAAATAATTTGTGGAAGATATATTTGTTTATTCCACAGATTGTATGAACATCAAAATCCATTTAAGCTTTAAAAGTTCATTTATATCTTTGTAATTTGTATAGCTATGAGGGATCTAAATTTTCAAATTCCAGTAGCTAAGCACCAGTAGCTTAAAAACAAATCGATAAAACAAGTAATTGTCTTCATGTTACTTATTGTTTTCTGAAATGTTTGAAATAATTTTTGTCCTGGGGAGGGTCCAAAATTCTCTCAAAATGAACATTAAGGAATTGATTTAAAGTCCTATTCGTTGTTAGAGTTTTCCTTATCACCTTGATAAAGGCTAATTAAGTAAGGATCTTTGGATCTCTGGTACACTGTGTGAAAATAGAACATACATCAATTCAAAGCAGCACAATACCTTTTAAAAAACTAACTCAAAATGCTAATCCCATAATGTGAATCAAGCCTTGCCTAAACACCTGCATGCCTCTTTTTAATGTGTAAAATGTGGCACAGATAAAAAAAAAGTTACCAATTTAGGAAACTGGTAATGAAAGTAATATATCAAACTAAAGAAAAAAGTATTTTGATGAAAAATTAGTATTAGTCATTAAATATTGTTTTATAAATTAATCACTTTTTTTTTTTTTTTTTTTTTTTTATAGCAAAGCCTAGTAGAAAGTTGACATTTCTATACTTGGCGAATGATGTAATTCAAAACAGCAAAAGGAAAGGACCTGAATTTACAAAAGATTTTGCACCTGTTATTGTGGAAGCTTTTAAACATGTTGCAAGGTAGGTTTCTTAATAAATTTGCATTTCTTTAGTTTGTAGACTTAATGCTTTGCTTACAAAAATCAACAATAGGATGACTTTTCATTTAGCTACATTTTTCTACATTTGAAAGTCTTAATGCTACATGTAATGTCACACGAGTCCTTGTGACAGCAAGTCAATGCCTATTTAATGTACAGCGCTGCGTAAATTTGTTGGCGCTATATAAATCCTGTTTATTATTAATAATAATAATAATAATAATTTCGAATGAAAGCTATGTTAAACAAAAATTTGGGGTCCAGTATTTCACTTATTCTCTAAACTTCAAAAGTTATTACTATATTTACAAAGCTTTTATTAAACATACAGTCATGGCCAAAAATATTGGCACCCTTGCATTTATGTCAGGAAATGCACCACTTCTCCTTTTTTTTTCTTTTGATCGCACTGGAAGAACACAAAAACTAAGACTTTCCAAACAAAACGTCAGAAATAGCCTGGACAAAAGTTTTGGCACCCTCAACCTAATGCTTGGTAGTACACCCTCTGGAACAAATAACTGATGTTAATCGATTTCTGTAACAATCAGTGAGTCTTTTACATCTTTCTACTGGAATTTTGGACCACTCTTCCTTTGCCGGATGCTCCAGGTCTCTCAGACTTGAAGGGTTCCTTCTCCCAACTGCTGTTTTTAGATCTTTCCACAGGTGCGCTCTATGGGATTTAGATCTGGACTCATTGCTGGCCACTTCAAAACTCTTAAGAAGTGGTGCATTTTCTGACATAAATGTAAATGTGCCAATATTGTTGGCCAAGATTATAACTATTACATTACACATAAAAGATGGGGCTACAGCTACTGCACAATCCTCTCATCAAACTCTAGACAGGAACAGGTCTTCCCCTTCCATTTGCTCACAATCTGTGGTAATTTCAGAGCACATGTCAGGTTGACAGTGAACTCTGTCACCAGGCAATTTACCATTCTATTGCACCAGGATGGGCATTTGCTGCATGGGAATTTGTTTTAACTAACACTTGGAAGATGATGAATATGGTCTTGGAACAAATATCTAATTAGACCTAGTTAGTTCCTCATTGCTTTGTCCCTCATCATTTATGTGGCTGTTAATATCCCTCTGACATGTGATGATCCCAGCCATCATCGAGCGCAAAATATGGGCACACCTCCTGAAACGTGTTGAGGTGGTGACTATCGGAATTGATGGCTTTAATGCACTTTTGGATGGCAAAATCCTATTACCAGTGTAGCTATAAATTTTCACTTGTTCCTATGTTCAATGTAATGGATATTTGTTTAAAAAAAGCTTTGCAAATATAGTGATAACTTCTAAAGTATAGTGAGTAAGTGAAATATTGGACCATAAAAAACCCCAATTTTTGTTTTACCTTAGTAGCTTTTAATCCTGTTACATTTAAAACTCTTCTATTCACATTTAAATGTCCCAAATCGTTGTTTTCACTGTTTTTCCTTCTATACTTCGCATTAGCCTATAAAAAAGTCCCTCTTAAAGGACACATCTCCGTTCAGCATGGCATGTAAAGCCATTCTGGTGCCAGGATCCCCCTCAGGTTGAACAGTTATGTCTGGCAGGCTGCCAAGATTTAGTTGTAATAGAAAAAAAGATTTCAGTAAACTTTGTAAATTATTTTCCCACAATACTCAAAGATACAAAGGTAAATGAGGGCTGCTTGTTTTAAAGTGCTTTTAATGTTGTGTAGATACTCATATAGCCTGGGCCCAAGTACCAATTTTTTTCTTTAAAAATCTCTATACTGCCTGCTTTGTGAATTGGTTAAAAGACTAAAATTAAAGGATAGGGCAAAAGTTATAACAGCATCATTAATATTATCATAGATCAAAATGCTTTCATGGACCAGTCGGCTTTACTTAGTTTACACAGGGATGTGTCTCTCTGCCTCTCCATGAAAGCATTTTGATCTATGATATCAGTGATGCAATCATAACTATTGTTGGACCTGAAGCCTTCTGATCTGCTCTCTTCCTTGTTCCTTGAATGTGGGTTGTTGTCTGAGATTTTTTTTATTGATTTATTAATGAAATGTAATATTTTTTAATAACTTTTGTGATATGTCTAAATGTATTACTATTAGGTGCTGATGCCTGTAACATAGGAAATGTTACTTGTCTATATTGTACTCTAATTGGGATGTGGCATCTGTAAACCCCTTGAAAATTCTTTATATATTATTATTATGTAATATGGAGTCTGGAGTCAAATCTGCAGACTCTGCGGTGTGAGGGATTGAGCGGCTTGTGAGATGTCACAATACCTATCCGTTCCCATGGCTCTCCCCACTAAAGCGTCCTGCGGTGTCTTGTGTATGTTTGCCTCATGGAGCTGCCAAGTGCAGCACTCACTCTCTGCCTCTGCCTTAGTTACCATGGAGCACTTGTCTGTGGTCTGTGGGTCTTGCTCACACTGACACAGCCCAGGGAGGAGGAGCTCCCTAAAGGGACAATTTAGAGGATATTTAGTGTCAGCAGTAATGGAGGCTGGGGCTGTGACTTTGCACCAGCTACCTTGCTACCTTGTGTTGTGTCTCTTGCAATTCTTGATCTGACCCGTGCCTTGACTCTGACTAAGCCTGCTTGCCGTCTGCCCTGACCAATGCTTGATTATGACTAAGCCTGTTTGCCGCCTGCCCAGACCTGTGCCTGGACTCTGATTACACCTGTTTGCTGCCTACCTAGACCTGTTCCTGGAACCCAACTCTATTGGTCTGCCACCAGTCTCCACACCCAAGGCTGCTCCAGCTTTCCTCCTCAGGGTGACCCCAGGGGTTGTGACCTGGTGACTCCCAGCAGCAAAGAGTCTGGTGGCCTCAAGGCTACTGGCCCATCACCCCTTGCAGGGTGCCATTGTGAAGACCTGGTGTCACTTAGACTCTGCGCCTTGGGTGATCCTGTGCTACCTGCCTGTGGAGACCCTGATACACATATTTACACATACAAAGCTGACCACTTACCTTCTGTGAACCCCAATTTCTCTTTAACAGTAGAGAAAGGAAAATGTAGGAGTCAGTGGAGGACTCTTGTGCCCCCCCCCCCCCCCCCACACACACACACACACTACAATGCACTTTCATACCACAGTGCCCTGTCACATATATATGTTCTTTGAACCCCAATTTCTCCTGAATGTGGAACTGTAGATACATTAAAATGTAGGTGCAATCAGGGGACTCGTGTTGCTTACTCCTCCTATTTTACTGCTGGCGGACCATCACAAACTATACCTATCATACCATGCTAACCTGTCACACATAGCTGGACACTTACCTTCTGTGAACCCCAGTTTCCTAGGAATGGAGAGATGTAGGGAATTAATGTAGTTG
This sequence comes from Pyxicephalus adspersus, assembly GCF_032062135.1. Taxonomy (NCBI): domain Eukaryota; kingdom Metazoa; phylum Chordata; class Amphibia; order Anura; family Pyxicephalidae; genus Pyxicephalus; species Pyxicephalus adspersus. The sequence goes on along the minus strand of NC_092862.1, from coordinate 78,483,546 downwards.
CAAAACCTCTCGTGAGGAGAGGCCTTCTGTCTTGCTTGGAAGAGAGTGCTTAGATTTGCTAACCAGACAGCCAGACAACCAGAGTTGATTTGGAGTTCAGACTCTAAAAAAAAAAAAACCTCCCTTGGGGACTGGTAACTTAAGGGGTAAAATTTGCTGCTAAAGCATGTATTTTTTGTTGCCACTTTTGCTGATGGAGAAATCTTACTTATTTCAATTCACTGGTAAAATCCTATTCTTGTGTTCAATATACAATGCTGTTTGGACAGTACCACCATCCTGGTTCCCCCAAATATCACACTGGACAAATACAAATACCCTCTAGGCTGCTTATAAATTCTCAGTAGACTATGTAGTGTGCTTCTTCTATATATTCTGTTTTGAGCTGAAAAAACCCACAATTTTATATGTGACCTGTGTTTGGACTGTACCTGAAGTTTGTGGACCTCCAACTTAGAACAAAAGGTGTTCTGCTAAACGGATTTTGCTGTGAAATTCTCAGGTATTCATACAAAATATTGTTTATTCCGGAGCTACATACACAACATCACCCAGTAATAAAAGCTCCCCCTTCTACCACTTTGTGTGTCTGTAATTCACAATATCATAGGGCTAAATAAGTAAACTGTAAAGGTGTGATAGTCACATTACATTGTCAGGAACCTCTACACAAAGTTAACTCCCAGGTAGCATAAAAGATACTAAACTAAAGCCATCATACAGAGCTGGCTGGTCATAAATTGTTCCCCACTTACCATTCCTGTACCAAAAAGTAGAAGCTACACCATACAATGGACCCTGTCAGTTATGGGGGGGCTAACCTTTGTACCCCAACAACTCTGCAATGTTCTTACTACTATTTCTTCAGGCCCCTACAACTCCCCATTTTTGAGAAATTGGAGTTTACAGAAGGTAAGTTGCCATCTATGAGTGACAGGATAGCATGGTATAAAAGTTTTTCTAATCTTGTGATGGCACCACAGCAATAAAATTGTAGGGGGAGTTAATCACAAGTCTAAGTTAGTCACACCCACATTTTATTATACCTACAGCTCCCCTTTCAGGTGAAATTGGGGTTCAAAGAACATAAGCGAACATTCATATGTGACAGGGCACCATGGTATATCAGTGGTAAAATTTTAGTATCTTGCAATTGCGCCATATTAATGACATTTGAGGGAGAGTAAGACACAAAAGTCCTCCACTTTCGCTTATATTTTCTTAGAGAGTAAAGGGATAACAGTGTGTGACAAGGTAGCATGACATGATAATTTGAATGGGGGGGAGGGGCAAAAGGCATTTTCTGTTGTCTCCCACATTTCCAGTTGCCAACATCCCTCTGTTCCAGAGATATTGGGCTTCAGAGAAGGTAAGTGGACAGTTTTGTGTAACAGGTATCTCGCCTGCTGCTCAGTCCCTCACACTGCAGTGAGTGGTACTGAGTGCTTCCCTCTAGGCAGGGTTTTGTGGCATGAGGAAGGGGTAAGCACACCACAGCCTCACCTCCAGCCTGAACTCAGCCCAAAAGTTGTGTGAGTGGTTTATAATTGGGGCACCAAAGTGCACAGACAATTGGCAGTACTCCAATGCTCATTGCTATGGTAGTGCCCCCCAGGGGTCCCTAATATGCAAACTCAATTTGAGGACCATGGTCTTGAAATAGCCTCCTTAATAGAAAATATTCCTGATTGTTATTAAAAATTTCAGGTCAGGTTAACTGACACCAGTGATCTTTTTGCTTATCTTTAAGGGTGATTTTCATCCCACTAGCCAACAATGTATAAAAGGCATTCTCCCCACTAACCGCCACAATAAAATACAGTGAACCGTGAATATAGTAAATATACCAGGGGTTCAATGAAGGCTTTAGATGTTGTCAGGAGTGTATACAGACACATAGGGACCACAGAATACTGTACTGAACCATGTTTTATACTTTTAGTAGTAATATGATTTTGAGGGCTTTCAGTAGATTATGAATCTGGTCTCCACTGGTTCCTTAGTGTTCTGTTAATTATTTGTATGTATGTTTGTTGTGTAATATATACTTTTTGTTAAGCCTTTTTTAATATCTGAATTTATTTTGCTGCAGTGAAACCGATGAGAGCTGTAAGAAACATTTGGCTAGGGTTCTCTCTATATGGGAAGAGAGGGCTGTATATGAAAACGATATAATGGAGCAACTGAAGACGGCTTTGTGTAAGTTAAAATCTGTTCAGTAAGTCATGTTCATTTAAAATGTATGCATGTTATTAACATAAAATTGTAGTGCTTTTTTGAAATAAAACAGTTTAAATACATTCTACCCATAAGCACTCCCTTTTTTATATATTCTAAAGGGGCGTTGTACATAATGCCTATTTAACCACCTTGCAGTTAAGCCCGACCTTCGCTCGGGCAAAAAAAAACTGCAAGGATGGTTAAGCCCGAGATTTTGTACATCCATACTTACCTGGTCCCCCTGTGCTCATCCAGCGTCGTCCTCCATCGATC